>NC_056728.1:1289170554-1289173068 GCF_019279795.1 Protopterus annectens
GTGCTGACAGGTGGGATAGTGCAATGTGCAATTCAGTGATATGGCAAAGAGCTGGTAATGAGATGTTTTTCTGTATGGCTTTAACATGTTGCTGAATCAGAGCTATTGTAGATTGATTAGAGTGGGAGAAGAAAATCTTTGTGTGTGTCGTTTGTTCAGTTATGTTTGTATATGATTGGATCTTACTGAGCAAGTAACTTAGTCAATTCATTACAAAATAAGTAATCCTTGAATCTATTGCTGACAGTCTGATACAGTCTTTCACAAAAGTGCTTACTGTGAGTGACTTGAGTAAAGGTATACCTTGCTGTTTGATATTATTTGCCCAGTTCTTTCTTTATATTTGTTTACCTGTTCAAGGCCTGCTATTTCCAGAGAACTGTTATTTTTTTTTTGTTTTTAATTTCTGTAACTGACTGTCACTGTATTGTGTATTTTTATCAATGAACTATCATTATTAACTTATGTGACTCTGAGTAAAATCTTTCTGAAATAAAATACTATCACACAAAATAGTTGAAAGAAGGTTGCAAGATTGTGTTAGATTGATAATTGTTCTCGGTAAGGAAAAAGAGCATTAGACCACTCACCATTCGTGCATAATATTGTATCTTTTTTTAGATTTGATTAACCTACTTACTCCAAGTTTAATTGCTGAGCAATCCTGTGTAGATTTGCTACCACTTGAAAACTGGAGTTATTTTTGTGGCTCTTCTATAGTACTTTCAGAATATAACCACTTTGGCCTTCTTATATCTCTTTGATTAATTTATGAAAGCAGGCCCCACCTTACAGCTACCACTAACTGATTTATATTATAGCTCTGAGATAACAATTTCCAGTTATGAATTAATAAAGTCCTCAAAGTCTTGAAGGAGCAAAAGATTTGAACTTATCTCTGTGGGCACGTATTATGTAGCTGTCTCTGCAGGAGTGAAGAATAAATTATATGAGAAGCATTAGCAATAAAAGGTAATATCTTTGACATTAGTTACCAGATCATGAGACACAAAAAAGGGAATGCTATTACAAAATCTGTGTACTACAGAGAAAAAAAGTGTATTTTTCAAAGTAGTTGTATCTAAATAGGTCTAGCAAGTTACATTTGTCTATAATGTCCAGGACAGCACTGGTCCCAGACTGTTTTTGGTGTCTGAAATTCTTTCTAGCTGTTGTCAGTTTTGAACTGCATTCAAGTCCAAAGTATAATAAAATGGCGGTGTGGAAAATGGCTGAAAAGTTTTCTATATTGCCAAAAGACTTAAATTTGCCAGAATGTGGTACTGTAGACACTGACCAACACAAATGGTATAGAAGTGATATCTAAAGTTATACAATAAATAGATAAACTACTCTCACAACCTTGACTGAGTATGCCACAGGGTCCCATCTGAATTATGATGTCAGATTCATCTGTGCTTTTCTTTTGCCTTTTTATACTATTTGACCACTAAGACTATTTTTGCTGTTTTCATTAGCTTTTCTGGTTTTAATAAAAGAAATGACAAAAACAGCAGCTTTCATTCACAAACAGTATAAATATTCAGGTTACATAGCACAGCATTAATATTCTCTATGCTATTTTATTTGCTTCCCTATTGCACTTACTGAATGCATAATGGCTGGATACTCTGCCAGTCAGATTTAATATACCATGAACAGTACTTCGATGTACAGATCATTTCTGCGTTTTCTATTTCCTGCACTTAGAATGAGGTGATAAACCAAAATACATTGGGGAAAAAACAGCACCTGTAAACCACTTCTACCTATAATAGTCACTGGTGAGAATAGCTACAGCACTACTCACAGACCTATTCTTATAACCTCTTACCTTGATAAATGCATCAAGTAGAGACGAGTGAAGTAAAACAAGGATAACACCATACACAAACTAATCAAAATAAATAAACAGTGCTTCTCGGTTGTCCAAAAGTAAAATAGAGGAGGTATAGCTTTGTGGCCACATTTCAATCAATCAATCAATAAATGAACAAAATACATAAAACAGTTCTTCCAAGTTATGTGAAAGTAACAGATAGCAGTCAAATGTTAAAAGACAATAGCTCTTAAAAAAATATGGTGGTTTAATGGTACCTTGTTAACATGGGGTGTCTTTTTATAAACCTGACCACAGAAAGTAATTATGGGTTTTACTGATTTTGGGCATGCAGATAAAATATACAAATCTGGCTATAAACCTTATCATAACTAAGTTGCATTTGTTTTGTAGGTAAGTAGACCAGCAACTAAAGCAAATTGTTTCATGTAGAAATCATAAATATGTTAATACACATGTAGTAGAAGCAAGCTGAGCAGAACAGAACATTACTGCAAGATTCATATCTCATCCCAATAAAACCTAGAATATGCATCTTCTCTGAAATATCTACATGGTGAATACTTATTTTCATATTCAGGTATCAATTGTTATAAGAACTACAATTTCTTTCAAGGAATGAAGTATGAATGTAAGTAGAAATGGAAACGTTTCAGTTTAAAATCCAGATACAA
>NC_056728.1:1289173568-1289243568 GCF_019279795.1 Protopterus annectens
TTTTGGGGGATGTCCCCTGGCGAATACCTGATACAGCTGTGAGGCATGCCAGATATGGGAGTCGTGGTAGCTTCCAGGGCTGCCAGCACACATCCATGATAATGCCCTGCATTGCACACGACCTGGTAATTGATGGAGGGAATCCCTTGCGGTTTATGTAGCGTCTACCCTGCTCACCGGGTGGTGACTTGATTTCTATGTGCGTACAGTCTATCGCACCCAGTACCTCCGGTATTGTGCCACACGGTGGAAGTGGCGCATATTGCTAGCCAACTCCTCCTGAGATCTGGGGAAGTATATATACTCATGGGCATGTCGTAACATGGCATCCAGAAACTGGTGTAGTACCCTGGATGCTGATGCCTGTGAGATGCCCATTATATCGGTTGTCCTTTGAAAGGTACCTGTTGCCAGTATTCGCAAGCTTACACATACCTTTGTGTCCACTGGGATGGGCTCCCCTCTGTTGTCTCTTGTTCTCAGGCTTGGCCGGCACAGCTCCACTATTTGCTGTAATGTGTCCCTGTCCACCCTGTAACACTCTACTATCTCCAGGTCTTGCAGCCCCTGGTAGGTCACCCTTGGTCTGAACACTCTCCTTCTCCTCTGAGGCCTCCGGTAGTTGTCGGCACCCTCCTCCGCAACTCCGTTTGTCTCTAACACATGCCGATGCATCACAGCCATGGCAGCACCCAACATATACATTTTAAAAGTTCCCCGTGTGTTTACACCGTAAGGCGCAGCATTTGGGAATTCACGCTGTGTGTTGTGTGCATTCCCATTTTATAGTGTTGTGCTGTACACCCGGTGATGTCATTGGGTGTGTCTCTGCTGCCGTATCTGTGGGTTATCTTCCGTGTTTTACCGTTGGCACTGCAACGCTGTTGCCTTTGGTGTTACATTACACTTGCCTGCATTGGTTTAGCTTTACACCTTACTTTACTGTTTCTGCACGTTGCACCTACTATTTACGGGAGTGCATCCTGCAGGCACATGACATGTCATGCATTTTGTCTGCCGCCGCCGTTATGCTAACTCTCTCCTTGGCTGTGCTGTATCGGTTCTTCGCTCTTTGCATTTCTGCAACATCCACTACTTTCTTTGCATTCATATTCCTCCCCTTTCCTGTTTTGCAGGTTTCTGCATGCAGAGTTGTCAGCTGCCGCCGATTGCCCTTCGTCAGTTGATTGGTGTTAATTGCTCATTACGACTCCAATTACACTGCTTCCGCATTTCCTCATATTCTCCGCATCACCTTCCTGTATCCATGGTTGTTGACGGGGCGGCCGTCACATGACTGGTTTGGGGAACGTAGTCATCCTCATGCACATGCATCTGTGCGCGCATTGTATACTCTCAGCGCATCTATTTCCTCACACACCGGTCCTGATGCTGTGATGTGCATTGTACAGCCCAGGTTTGCTGGGCTCCAATGTGCTTCCTCCTACAGCGGCACACCCCTCTGCGATTGACAGGTATTCCCTCTAGGCCACTCCTCGGTGTTTTACTGCTGCTCCGTTTGATGCAGCCTTACGCCGGAGGGGGTTTTGCGATTCAGTATTATCTGCCTCATTTGCATGGCATTGACTACTAATACATGGTTACGGTGCCAGACACCGACGCCACTCCTTGGCAACCCTTGGGCTGTGGTTGTGGCTTTCCATTCATACTATGGTGTATTGTGGCTGTGATGCTGATGTGTCTTATACTGCTCTTTTATGGCATTGTCATATTACTTCATTGTTCCTCACCTTCTGCGGACATGTCCTGGGGTTCTGCTGTGGTTTTTGCGTACATAACATTTATGTCGTTATTTACATTTTCTGCATGTTTTCCTTTGACATTCTCGGTTTCTTTCCACATTGCCATGTTGCACCACTATGACACATGACGTTGGCAGCCTTCCGTTACTCCTATGTCATGTTTGGATATATGTAAACTGTTTTTTTTTGGTTTACATTGCCGTGCAGTTATGCTACGCCTGCGCCACTTCGTGAATCGCTACTTGCCTTCATTTGCATGGTGCAACACCGCACATGGGGTATTTAACATACCTACACCGGTGGCGGCGCAACTCCGGCATACGCCGTTGATGCACGTGGGTTTGGATCGTACCTGAATCGCTCGGCGGCCATGTCTGGCATTGTGGCGCCTACGCCATGCGTGCGCCTGGCACAAGGTTCATGAATCCCGGGGAATGTCTATAGTTCAGAGAACTGTCATACTAAGCAAACATATGTTTTGTATTTCCTCTAGTGGTGATGTAGATGACCACAGTACTGACCACATAATGCTCAGCTGCCTGGTCAATGACTAGCTTTATCTTCGGTCAGAGTAATAGCCTCCTCTTTATGGTGAAACCTGCTTCACAGATGATACTAGATATTAATGCAGGAGTTGTATAATATTGCATAAACAGTTCATGTAGAGCCAACCTTAGTCATACTGTTTTGCAGAAGCACTATATGCATAACCCCTACATGACCTCCCTATGTAATGGAGGCATAATGCAAACATCTAGATTGCTCCCATAAGCAGTTTGTGCTTGCTGGTGTGTTTCGCTATTCTTTTGCCAGAGTGTGACTGTTGAAGTCCACATGGAAGGGGGAAGGGTAATGAATGAATGTGGCCCACTTGCCATTTCTTTGGGTTGGGGAGGGCCACACATCTTTGGGGACACACTGGTGAGACAAATTCCCTGTTGCAGTATGGATAAACTATCACTAGTGCTTCAAGGGGAGGATCTGGGCTGCTAGACAGGAAATATCTCTCATGAAAGTGAGATGACACTGTTTCCTGTAGCTTATTGTGTGTCCACACTTTGGTGCTTTGCCAGGTGCTAGGACAGCAAGCAAAAACTTCCAACTACCCCTGATGGCTGTCAAAATGATGGCTTTTCCCAGGCAAGCCAGGTCTCAGTGACAGGGAACAAATAAGCTGATGGGATATGAAGGGGCAGATGATCATCAGACAGTTGGAGCAAATAGAATAAAAAGATAAAGATAGATATTTTTTTTTATTCCTCAAGAACATAGCTAGATAGACAGAAAAAAAATCAATAGCTACTTCCAGACATTTATCACAATTGAAGAACAAACTAAAAAAACAAGAATTTTGATTGTCATGAATGAGAAAAATTAACACATTCAATAGACAAAATCATTTTATGAACTTTGATTATTCCCTTTGACTTTATACTTCATTTTTTATTGAAGCCTTAGCTATGTTTGCTGTGACACTTCTGAGATAATGCAAATTGCATATTGGAAACTAATACACTAATTTTTTGCTTATCAGATCTGATGTGACATCCCATTCCATTTTGCATTGTTTTTATTATTCGTATGTTTTATTTGTTTACTTTTCCCTTCGGAAGTGTGTGTAATAAATCTATGGGACTGTCTTCTACCAAGTTAAATTAAGAAACAACCCAAATTAATTAACTAGTTTCATTTCACTTCTCAGAAACATTTCAAGACAGTGTGGCATAAAAAATCTAGTAGTTAGCACTCAAACACGCACACACGCACGCACACATACACACACTATTTATTGCAATAATTAAGTGTTAATAAACACACTGACAGAAATTCTTCAAGCATATGCTCCGCAGTTACTGACATAACCATATAGAATCTTCTGAAGTATTCAATATAACATAAATAAAGACAACATAAATAAAGACAACACAAAAAGTTGCTACTGTTTAGAGCATTAAAATCTGTTATTTAGTCCACACCCCCACCAGGGGCAGTAATATCCTAGACCTGGTCATCACCAACATGGGCGACTGGTGTTCTACACCAGAGGTCAATACCTCATTGGTCAGATCCAACCACAAGCTAATCACCCTAGACATCCACATCCCGCTCCCACCCCTCATTAGGAAAACAACTGTAAAAATTTTCTCCAAAGCCAACTTCACCCTTCTTAAGATAGAAGTAGCAAACTTCACGACACCCATGCAGATGGACAATAGAGGTACGACAGCTGAATCCTACACAAATGCACTTTATAAGCACTTACACAAGTGCATGGATCATGCTATCCCTAACAGAACCAAGATGCTATCCTCCAAAAAAAGGAAGCCAATCTGGTGGTCTTCTGCCATAAACAAACTCTACAACAGAAGAAAGAAACTGTTGCAAAAAAGAGTAAAATCCCATGATTGCAGGAACTCCCTTGTCAGCCTCAGTAAGAAGCTGAGGCCCCTCATAAAATCCTCCAAACATATTTTTG
Source organism: Protopterus annectens (assembly GCF_019279795.1). Taxonomy (NCBI): domain Eukaryota; kingdom Metazoa; phylum Chordata; order Ceratodontiformes; family Protopteridae; genus Protopterus; species Protopterus annectens. The sequence goes on from NC_056728.1 coordinate 1,289,177,808, forward strand.
AAAACAAAATCGCCACTGTTTCTAAAGAAAACCACAAAGCATTCTATAGCTATGTCAAGAATCTCAATGGCAACACTCAGATCTGCTCTGAGCAACAGCACAATGACACTAAATATACAGAACCAACTGATATTGCCAACATCCTGGAAGATAGGTTCAGTGCTAATTTTACCCCCCTCTCACCCCCTAAAGGGCCCATCTCTATACCAGAAGAATGCAAAGTTCCTGTAATCACAGCTGCACAAGTAAAAAGCTCACTCTCCAAAGCCAAGAACACAGCATCCATGGGACCTGACAACATCCCAGGCTGCCTTCCACACGAACTACAGAATGAACTGGCACCCCACCTAAGTACCATGTTCAATCATAGCCTCACCTCAGGATTTGTGCCCATTGAATGGTGCACTGCGACAGTTATCCCACTCCACAAATGGGGAGCCATGACAGAGCCAGGGAACTACAGCCCCATTAGCCTGACTAGCCTCATCATCATGGAACTCATAAACAAAGACATTGGAGATCTCTGAACTCTGGACCCCACACAGTTCGGGTTTGTAAAAGGCAGATCATGTCTCTTAAACCTGATAGACTTCTTTGAAGCAGTCATCAAAGCCATAGATGAGGGTAAGGTGGTTCACACAGCATATCTATATCTCGCCAAGGTGTTCGACATCATCCCCCACTCTGGAATTATAGATAAACTCACTAAACTAGGTATAAATCCATATGTAACAAGATGGGTTGCCAACTGGCTTACTGACAGAACCCACACTGTGAAAGTAGCAGACTCCAAATCAGACTTCAGACCAGTGACAAGTGGAGTACCACAGGGTTCTGTCCTGGGTCCTCTCCTGTTTGGTATCTACTTCTGTGAACTACAGGCTAACACAGAAGGTCTTTGGCTAACTAAGCTCACAGATGACTGCAAACTAGGAGCCATAATCAAAACTCCTAACGATGTGGCCATCCTACAAAAGGGCCTCACTGAGACAGATGCCTGGTGTCAAAGCCATGGCCTCAAGCTCAATGCCAAAAAGTGCATTGTCATCCCCTTTGGTAAAAACACTGTACCCATGAACTACCACATAGGCGGTAGTCTACTTAACACCAAAACTGTGATAAGAGACCTTGGGACACAGGTGGACAGTAGTGTCTCCTTTAATAATCACATCGCCACAGTGGTCAGGAAATCCTTCTATGTGGCACACTTCATCACAAAAGGTTTGTTACCCAGAAAAAAAGAGGTAATTGTTTCCCTCCACTCATCACTCATTAGACCCATTATAGTGTACAATGCCCCTTTTAGTATGTACCTCACAAGACATCTACAACAACTGGAAAGGCCACAGAAGTACCTCACAAAGAGGACTACTGGCCTCAAACAGATGCCCTTCGCAGACCGTCTCAAAAAACTCCAGCTTTACTCCGTCGCATATCGCCTACTCAGAGGTGATATCTGCCTAACATACAAAGCTATGTCAAACCCAGAGCTGTTGGACATGCTCCACTTAAAGAAATCCCAATTCCTCTGAGCTACACACTCTAGGGACCTAAACCTTGTCACCACAATAAACAGAACATGCTGGAGGGATAGATTCCTGTCCCAGAGACTTCCCATACTCTGGAAGAGAATACCTATCTATGTCAAGCAGAGCTCCTCATTAGAACTCTTCAAGAAAAATCTTGATGATTAGATGGGTAATAGGAAATTCACCCCGGGAATCACTTCTGTGGCTCTGCTTGACAGGGGCACAGGAAAATAATAATCTTGGGTGGCAAAAGCCAGGGTACCTTTTTGGCTAGGCTTGCATAGGCCCTAGGGCCAATAGTCTAGTACCTAACTATGAACCTATGAACCTATATCCATTACAGTGTTATCTGATTATCTGTAGTATTCCCTTTTTGTTCAATATAGTGCTGTTAGATTTTAATTATGTGCTAACTCTTTTTAATCTAATAATGACAAATCTGTAAAGCTTTCCATAAAGCATTAAGAGAGCAAGTGCATTATTTTAATTTTATTGCAGATATCAGTGAAATAACAATATGTCCAAGACTTTAAGCAACTACTTGTTTGACATTATATCATTACAAGTATAAAAGGACTGACAATAACATCTGATGGGGATTTAAAATGTTCATAAATGGACAACTGATTAGTTTTGTTAAATGCCTTAAAATATCTGTTTTGCAAAAATCATTGAATAAGTTTTTACTGTCGGCATTTTTAATTCCTTATAATTGTTAGCTTGGGAAATCATCAGCTGCAGGCTCTCTACATTAGTTATTTTTATAGCAACTAGGTTTAATCTCTTCAGCAAGTTTGCCCACATATAATCCCTTTCTGGATGAAAAGAAGAGTATTTGGTGTGAATTAAATAAATATATTCACAAATCGAACATTATCACATTGGCTATCAAAAACCCACTAATGATAAATTACTCTTTTCAACGATGAACTAGAAACACTCTGTGGTTAAGCAACCTGCTCTCAGCCGCACACAAGTAAACAGAGACGTAAGGAGTCATACTCAAGACTAGAAGATAAATCGTGAGTGAAACACATAATTTTTACCACTGTGACTATAGATGGTTTGAAAGGAACTCATTATTATCATTATTTAGTCATAATTGCTCAGCGAACACACCAGTGATACCAATGTTTCGAGTTCTGGCAAACAGATCTTTAAAACAATGCAATGCATTTTACTTGAAAAGTATTTATGTTTTTGTAAAGTACTGCCTCTAGTTGATTTATTTAATAATATATACATTGTATTATTGCTTCAACGAAAAAGTGTCATATGTATGAGAGAATTCAACAAAATCTGTTTAATTTGCATTCACGTTTAAATGAAAGTTCTCTTTTTTGTGGATTATTAGTACAAAACAAATATTTTGCAATGTGTCTTAAGTTGCATCTAAGACAGCTAACATAAAATCTAAAAAAACTGCCTCTCCCTGGGATTCAGAAACATAATTAGTATGATTGTGGAGGGCATACTACAGGTAAGGTGATTTCCCCTAAGATTAATTAAACAGAACTCTGATCACCCTACCCAGTGGACCCCATGACGTAGTGATAGCAGGGACAGACAGTGATGTGACTCTCTTGCCTATAAGAGGACCCTTTCTAGGCAGCTGATGTGGACTTACAGCCACAAGTCCATCAAATCTCCACCCACTTCTTCCAGCACCCTGCATATAACATATTCCTCATGCCCAGAAGTGCCGCTGCAAGGAACAATGGTGTTCCTGTCCAGTGAAACATTACCAGGGACAGTATAGGTGGCCTCCAGGCAGTTCCCCTTGCACCCAACAGAGAGGCAGGCTGAGTCATAGGTGAGATGCATCCAGGCGATGGCCAAGTTTGCAAGGAGACTAGAGCCCGAGGCCACACCACTGGCATAGCTGTGGAACCTGCCTGACAAAATGAAAACATACATAGGGAAATAAAACAACACAGAGAAAATAATTTTTAAAAAAGGATAGTGACAAAGGGAGAGAAAGGGTAGAGAAAATTAAACATATGTATAAGGGACACATACATTGTATATTAAACTGTACATCAAATGGCTACTTACTACTAAAGCAGCTACATATTGGTGTAGTGCCACCGACCATCTGTCTATAGCATAGCACTTGTATGCTAGAATGTGCTATGAGCAACTGAGAGGACAAAGGTGGCATTCATGATGTGTGCGCAGAGATGTGCTCTGAAATTTGTGAGCAAGAATATTACGTTGCCTTTAAGCAGCATTTTTACCAGGGTTGTTCCTGTCTGTCATTCTACAGATACTCTCAGTAAGATGTCTAAATCTAGCATGTATACAACAATAGCAACACATAAGTAACACACCCTGATAAGCCACATAACTCTATGCTCATATTCACAATACTTGAGAGTGTGATATACCTGAGCCATGAACACATTAAGCTAGTCAGTACTAACTTTAAACAGTTCTCTCTTTCATGCTGCTGACATACAAGAAAATACATCTAAGACACTCTTAAAGCAAATATAATTACTACCAAAAGGATAATGAGTTTGCATTCTGCATCAACGCACCTGTAGGCCCTAAATATATACAACTATGCACCTGCTTGACATACTCTACATCAGAAATGCAACTTTTTCCTCCTTCTTAAGCAAGTGTCTACAGTATAAAAAACATATAAGTACCCTTGCTAGGGTACTTTCTGCATCTGCATCTGCTGCTCTTGGATCTCTCTTTCGATGTGTGTGTCTGTGTGTGTGTGTGTGTGTGTGTGTGTGTGTGTGTGTGTGTGTGTGTGTGTGTGTGTGTGTGTGTGTGTGTGTGTGTGTGTGTGTGTGTATATATGTATGTATATGTTGTGTGTGCGTGCGTGTGTTTGTATGTCTGTATGTATATGCAGTATCGTAACTGTCTGTGCCTAAAACTCAATGCTTTTATAGACACTGTATGTGGAAGGGCAGCCAGTGGCAGAAGTGACATTGTTGGTAGTCCAGTGTGGAGTATTGCAGCAGACCATTGTCTGCCACTGCCATGTGCAGGCTTGGCGTGGCATTTGTTAATGCCCTTTTTTGTGGGGGAACCACACTACAATAGGTAAACAAAGTCTGTCTGTGTGTATGCCATATTTATGTGTTACTACCCATACAGCTATGTTACTGACACCTACCTGTAGCACACCGGGAACCCACAGAGAAACACCTAGGGTGGATATAAGATACCTACTGATTTGTTTTATCCTCCCATATGTTTTTTTTTCTTTTTATTACACATCAGGATGCTAAGAAAGGAAAGTTAAGGAAATGCAACATTTCGTATGTAAAGAATGATATCTAGCTGCAATCCCCCCCTCCTTTATGGTTGTTAGATGATTGGTCAAGAGAAACCTGATCAGCTCCTTTGTAGTTATACATGACAGGATATGGTACATTAAATGAATGCTGTCAGTGCCCAAGGCCAAAATTATGAGAAATTCTAATGCCTGTCCATCAATGATTAATGCTGGGAAACCTTGTACCAATCACCTGGTGCAAGAGCTGAAGGCAACAGTAGGTGGATCTCAGACTGAACCAGATTTATGAGAGATGTAGGAATACTGTCTGAATCATATGAATCCATGGTGAAGGTCTGCATATAGGAGATGAGTTTGACCATCCTCCAAAACTTTCAGTTGAAGATGCTCCAGGTGTGTTTGTCTTTACATGGACATGTATCAACATATTATGTAAGTGTGCTGTGTTGTGCAGATTAAATGCTGTATTACTTCTGCTGATTGGGTAATTGGGGCTTCAGACTGAAACACCCCTATTACAAGGTAAGTTAACTATTTTAAGTCCTACCACTATAGGCAGTAGTTTACATTCATTCCCTGAGATTCCAGTAATACTGGTGGTGCTTATTTATTGTAAATATTTTCTTTTGGTGTTTTCATAAGTGACATTTTATCAGGCGTCTCAACTATAGACATTCCACTGTCTGATGTCAGAGAAAACTCAGGGTCTTACAATGACGGCAGCCAAACTTTTGCATACCCAGGGGTAAGTGCATTACTGTTGAATACAGGCAATATGGAGTCCAGATCCCCAAATCAGTCACTGGACTTGGCCTCTGTGTCTGTGAAATCCACATCAAACACACAGGATGACACAGAAGGATGGTAAGTCATAGACATCTACCTAAGATGGGATGTGTCCCCTTGCAATGTGGTCCCCCCTCATTGTCACAAGCTCCAGTGAACAACGGAAAGACAGAAGTGGTCATTGAGCAGGTTATTGTACATGCTATAGGTACGGCCTCCCACCCAAGCTAGCTTTCTTGATGTCCACAATAAAGTGTATTTGCAGGTCCATCATACAGAGGCAGGTTAGGAACACTGCAGTCCTTGCTTAGATGGTAGGTGTTTTACAGGGTATGTATGATGACCTTCAGGAGTGAATGCCATGTGTGTGACGTTGTGGATATATTTTGTAATGCATAATTGAGGTCTCCCTGTGCACAAAGTCATCATAGCAGACACACTTTCCATGCACATTTCACCTGTCCTCAGTGCTAAGGGCTGTCATGGAGGGAGAAGGCTGCATTCTGGCACATGTGTGACTTCTCCTATATCATTTACCCCATTTGCGTTCACTGCGATGCTCATTTTAATATTGTTGCTTATTACCATCTTATTATACTTCATTTCCATTCTATGCAAGCTGCAGAATTTCTCAGCCTTCACTGTTTATACTCATGCTCTGCGAGGGAGAACTTGTTGCATAAAATCTCATATTGTGATGAGGAATATGTTTTCTCAATCCTTTATAGAAGCATTTGTTAGCCATATTGTTCTGCATAATTGTACCCCACAAATGATTTCTAAACAACTCTGAGCATATTGAGTTATTTATTATTCCCTTCATTGCACACATTTTAGTAATGCATTTCTACTCATAGCTAATAAAAGTATGGGATGAGATAAAACTAAGCCTGATTCAGATTGTAAATAATCTTACTGCAAACATGTAAAATAAGTTTTGGTGTAGTTTTACTGTTCTTTTGCTATATACCAGTTTTAAAAGCATATATGGAACACTTAAAAATTATCTTAAGTTATCACCACATTTTTGGTTTTAATTTACCATTAAGTACTTAAATCAAAACTTAGCGCCCACCATTTTAGCAAGAACAGGTTTTACAAACAAAAGGTTACTAGGAAATTTAGAACACTAACACCACCATGCAAGAGGATCCCTACCCAAACACAAACTGTCCTTTCTGAAATTCATTCCAGAAACAATCAATCATGGGATAAATATTTATTGACATAATGTTCAAAGAAAAAATGTGTCATTACTGAGTTGCATCTGACCCATAGTGCATTGATAAGATAGGAGTAAGTGGCTTTGAAGATAATCAGTTTTGTAACTGTTGTATTTAATTAATTAAACATTCTAGAAAAAAGGAGATATTGACAGTAGTGAGTGTCACAGAGGTATCAGACTCCTGCCACACTGCATGAAAGTGCTGGAGAAGGCGACAGATAAACAAATAAGCAAAGAATAGAAAGTAAGTTGGGAGGTGAGCAGTTTGGTTTCAGATCAGGATGCAGCACAACTGACTTGATGTTTGCTGTGAGACAAATATTGGAGAATATGCTAGAAATGAGTAAAGAGTCCAACTGGACATTTCTAGACTTGGAGAAAGCATATGACAAGGCTAACTAAAACCTGATTTGGCCAGTTCTTAAATGGTTGGGAGTCCCAATTTAGTGCAGGTTATGTAGAATGACTAAATGACATATGTATGAACAGTGGCTGGACTCAAAGGGAGGTTCCCATGGATTGGGTGTGCATTACGGTTCTGAGCGCATTCTTGTTCATAAAGGTGATTGACTACATTAGGAAACAGGTTTTAGGAGAAAAATCAACAAAGCTACTGTGTACAGACTGTGGCATTACAAGCAGATACTGAACAGGAACTTCAGCAAATGATAAGGGAGTGGAATGAACAACTGACAGCTCATAGGATGAAACTGACAAGACAGTTGTCATGGCAGCAAATGGAGAAAATCAGAAGATGATGAAACAGTGAAACAGGTTAACAGATTCAAGTTTCTGGGAGAAGTGGTGGGGAAAAAAGGTAATTTGATTGAGGAAGGGAAAGTTAGAGTCACAGGGGCTGCAACCAACTGGCCCAGAGTATCAGAAATACTGTGTCACCGAATAATGCCCAATTAGTTAAAAGGTAAGATCTACAAAACCATAGTGTAACCTATAGTTCTGTATCGTACAGAAACCTAGACAGTGAACGCAGAGCAGTAGATTAAGTTAGATGTGACAGGGCTGAAATGTCTAACATAGGTGGTAAGGTACACACTGTGGGATAGATAAAGAATGGAAAACATTGGAGCAGAAGTTAAAGTTAGTCCAATTGCAGAAATGGTCAAAGAGAATTACTACAGTGGTTTGGGCACATGTACAGGAAAACAGAAAACAATCGGGTGAAGAAGATTTGTGTTGCGATGTCTGGACTGTGTGAGGGAAGATTGGTAACAGTCAGGCATAATGGTCCAAGAAGGTCAAAGAATGGCAGTGACTTGAGAGAGAGATGACATCAGTTGAAGCAAAACCCCAGCCCTATGCAGAAAATGGGAGAAAAAGGGTTTTGATGATGTTTTGAAACCACATTTTCCAAAGCATTTACTTCTCAGCAGTATCATTCAAGTGAGCTGGTAAGTACCAGAAAATCAGATGAAAATGACAGTGTACAATATTATACACATTGCCCGTGAGTGAATTATTTCTGTCATATGGCAGAGATTATAAAATGTATTTGTTTATCCAAATGGAAACTGGTGTTTTTTTTTTTTTTTTTTTTATGTGATGCTCAAATTATCTTGCACTGCATGTCTAGATGTCCTATTTTGCAATGAATGAAGAAGTACAGATTTAGGTTTAGGGAAAGAGAATGAGCCTGTTTTATGGGATGTCAGTATTAATATTTTATTTAGAGAGTGTGCAGACATATTTATAACAAGGATTGTAAATATATCAGGTTTGGGAAAACTCTGGTAGCTCAGATGACATGATGAGGGTAGATTAATATTTTTTGATGATGGCAAAACTTTATTCAAAGAAAAGGAGTCTGGGAACACATTAAGTTGGGATGGCCCCTTGCTCATTGAGTATTTTCTTAGGTATCCTTATTCTAGAAAATAAAAGTCTATTTGCTTTGTTACATATTTGGCATTAGTTTTACATAGGGGGTGTATCCTTGTGATATTTAATGGCATAGCCCAAAATAGCAGAAATGTGTTGAAACCCATTGCTGGAATTTACCAAAAGCCCAACAATGTCCACAGCAATACATTCAAATAGAACATATATAATGGACATTGGAATCAAAAGATTATTGACGCCTGTAGAGAAGCTATCTTCTGGCATTAAGGGCATGCTATACATAAGTTTTCAACTTTTTTGATTATTCCTGACCAGTAAAACCCTGTAAGCATTCTTGTATTAGTCTTGTCCACTCCTAGATGTTCTTATAGTACATGAGTATGTTCTACCATCTTCATACATTTTCTGGACGTTTTGTTTACTAATAATTGACCTACTGCTTTCTTATGATCCATACTTACTCTGTACAACAAGACATTCCGTAACTCCAACTATGTGGAGGAATGGGGATAGTTTGCTCAGCTTCTTCACGTGCATGTCTAGCTGTATTTTCCCTTTCTCTGTTCAATGTGTCCTCTTCTCATTGTGTTTTTTTTTAATGTTTGTCTGACTTACTCAGAAGTAAACCAACTGTAGAACTTCCTCGGCTCAGTCTTTTGTGAGAAGGTGGATGGCATTACCTTTTGTCCTACTAATACAGCCAGTGAGATTCAGTACCTAACTTTGTTATTAAGAAGAGCAACTCAAACCAGTCCTTTATAGTGTCAGTTGCAATTTCTACCATATGTCTTTCTTTCTTGTTATTTTCCTTTTATAAATCTGATGCCTAGAACTCTGTTTATGGTCCCTCAATTCTAACTTAATAGTCATATAATTAGGGCTTTGTCTGAGACTATCACAATGCCATCTTCTTTTTCTTTACTTTTTTATTATTAAGGCAAACAATAACAAATCTAACCTTAAAATAATACATTTACATCAATAACTCTGAATTAGCAAGGATATTTCAAACAACAGCAAACACCAAGTACAATAACATGTATTTTCCCTTGGAACTAGACAAACTTTCAACTTAAGCACTAAAACCATTCACTTCTCATACCGGCACTTGCTCAAAACTCATAGCAAGCACCAATAAACCTTAGCACTAGATCCCCCTATACTGTAGAGAAGAACAAGGCTCTCTATTCGACCTTACCAGCCAATCAGTAAAACAGTACACTGTACCTATCCAGGCATGTCCAAAAGGCAGTTTCAGGTGTACTCTCCGGTCCAACTGGTGAATCTGGGCAATTTGAGGCAATGTTACAATTGCCTCATGTACAAAGACAACCCTCTCCTCCTTCCACCAAACACTAATACATGTGAGAAATGCAATTATACAGCCAAACTGAAGGCTAAGCTCTCTCAACCCAAGACTGGACCAGGCAGTCAAGAGGAGAAGGGAATTACTTGCATCACACCACCAGTCTTACATAGACCTATGAAATCAGCACTGGCAAAAGCCACACATAAATACATGAAAACATACTGGGAGGCTCTAAATAAAAATCTGCAAAAGCAACAGAGACCTCCAAAGCAGACATCCAAGCAACCTCCACCCCACAACACAAACCATGAAACACATACTTCACAAAATCAGTGTGCCACACAATCACAGTCCTTAAGGCAAAATAACATACCCAACACACTAGTAATAGGTGACTCTATAGTCAGGCACACTGATGTCCCACTCACTAGGGTGAACAAGGAGAAGGTTACTGTTAGCTGCCTGTCGGGTGCCAGGATCTGCCACATAACACAAGCATTCAGGTCACTCCAGAACAAGTACAAATATGACTCGGTCATTGTCCATTTTGTTGTGAATGACTTGAGCCGTACCTCCCTGGATTACATGAAAAGAGACATGGAGGAGCTCTGTGATCACACAGCCCAGGCTGGTATGACCCTGACCCTGAGTAGCATCCTGCCCTCACCAAGAATGATACCATGGTATAGAGAAAAAATTATCAATTTCAACAATTGGCTAAGCTTCTGGTGTCATTCAAAGGGGATCCAATGTCTGTCAGCCTGGGATGACATGCTCGATAAGCCACGCTGCTTCACTAGAGATGGCTTGCATCTGTCACCCTTAGGCTCCCGAATACTGTCCAAGGCTCTTGCCACCCCCATAGTTCCTTTTTTTAGGCAAGGCACAAAAGATATACCCACCACTGTAAATAGCACAAGTAACAAAAAACTGAGGGTAATGCTACTAAATGCCAGAAGTCTAAACCTCAAAATGCACGCACTCGAGGCACTCCTCAGTATGGAGAAAACTGATATATGTGCAGTAACAGAAACCTGGTTTAAGGCTCCAGAGAGCACCCCAGCACTACCAGGCTACAACTCATACCATACATTTTGGCCACAAAACCTGGACTGAAATGCAAAAGGCGGGGGAGTATCCATATTCATCAAGGATTCCCACACCTCCAAGTTAGTGGCACAACACGATGCTTCAGAGATCATCCACGTGCAACTAACAACAGGCAAAACTGCTATTCAAATTATAGCTTGCTACAGATCACCCACCATATCCCAGGACCCTGACTCCACATTCCTGGAAACACTGGGAAACATAAAGGGCCTACCAAACATACTGATATTGGGTGATTTCAATTACCCAAACTTTAACTGGGAGAACTACTCAAGTACAAACTCCCTTGCCCAACATTTCCTAGAATTTAAAACTCAAACGCCTTGGATCAACTGGTCAACACCCCCACTAGAGGTGACAACATATTGGACCTGGTCATCACCAACATGGGCAACCGGTGTTCCACACCGGAGGTCAACCCCACGCTGGTTAGATCTGACCATAAACTAATCACTCTGGATATCCACATTCCACCACCACCCCTGGTCAAAGAAACCACCATGAAAAACTTTTCAAAAGCAAACTTCACGTTACTTAAGACCAAGGTGGGAAGTTTCAAAGCCCCCATGCTAGAGGATAATGCTGTCCAAGCTGCAAAATCCTTTACTAATGCACTCTATGGGCACCTACAAGAATGCATGGATTGTGCTATCCCAAACAAAACCAAGACTCACTCCTCCAAGAAAAGGAAACCAGTCTGGTGTACCCCTGCCATAAACAAGCTATACAATAGAAGGAGGAAACTAGTACAGAAACGAGTAAAATCCCAAGAAGGGAAGACATCCCTGATCAGTATCAGCAAGAAACTACATTCCCTCCTAAAATCATCCAAGGCTAGCTTTGAAAGAAAAATTGCCATGGACTCCAAAGATAACCACAAGGCATTCTTTAGCTATGTCAAGAATCTAAGTGGCAATTCTCAGATCTGCTCGGAGTTAGTGCAGAATGGCACATAATACACTGAACCGACCGATAAAGCCAACATCCTGGCAGACAGGTTCAGTGCAAACTTCACCCCCCCTCTCACCCTCTAAAGAGCCAATAACTATACCAGAAGAATGTAGTGCCTCTGAAATCACAGACACTCAGGTTAAAACAGCCCTCTCCAAAGCCAAAAACACAGCATCAATGGGACCGGACGGTGTTCCAGGCTGTGTCCTACACGAGCTCAAAGATGAACTAACCCCTCACCTAAACACACTGTTTAGGCTCAGATTCTCCACAGGCTACGTGCCCACAGAATGGTGTGCAGCAACGGTTATTCCACTCCACGAAGGTGGAGCCACACCAGCTTGGTCTGCAAAGCTATGGAGCGCATCATCATGGATCTCATTAACAGAGACAATGGAAACCTCCAAACACTGGACCCTACCCAGTTCGGCTTTGTTAAGGGCAGATCATGCCTCCTAAACCTGGTGGACTTCTTTGAGACAGTTACCAAGGCTATAGATGAGGGAAAGGTGGTCCACACAGCTTTCCTAGACCTCACAAAGGGGTTTGACACCATTCCCTACTCAGGTATTATAGACAAGCTCACCAGCCTGAACATAAACCCCTATGTCACGGGATGGGTTGCCAACTGGCTCACGGACAGAACCCAGATAGTAAGAGTTGCAAGAGCTAGGTCTGACTCTATAAACAGGTTACAAGTGGCATTCCCCAGGGCTCAATCCTAGAACCCCTCCTGTTCGGCATATACTTCTCAGAGGTACAGGCAAGCACAGGAGGACTATGGCTGGCCAAGTTCACAGACGACTGCAAACTATAGGCTATAATCGACTCTCCGGCTGACACAGACATCCTCCAAAAGGTTCTCACTGAGACAGATACCTGGTGTCAAAACCATGGCCTCAAGCTAAATGCCAAAAAGTGCATAGTCACTACCTTTGGAAAAAACAAAGTACCCACAAACTACCACATAGGTGGTATCCCCCTAAATATGTAAGACGTAATAAAGGATCTGGGGACCCAATTAGATAGTAACCTCTCCTTTGATAATCACATTGCCAAAGTGGTTAGAAAATCCTTCAATGTGGCCCACCTAATCACAAAAGGGTTTGCATCCAGATCGAAAGAGGTCATTGGGCCCCTCTCTGTATCACTCATCAGACCCATCATAGAGTACAATGCCCCATTATAGATGTACCTTACAAGACACTTGCAACAATTGGAAAGACCACAGAAGTACCTCACCAAGAGGATCACTGGCCTCAAGCAGATGCCCTATGCAGCTCGACTGAAGAAACTCCATCTGTACTCGGTTGCATACCGCCTACTCAGAGGTGATCTCTGTCTGACATACAAGACCATGTCCAACCCAGAACTGATGGTCATGCTCCATCTAAAGAAAACCATATCCCCTCGAGCCACATGCTCCAGGGATCTAAACCTCACCACAACAATAAATAGGACATGTTGGAGGGATAGATTCCTGTCCCAGAGACTTCCCATGCTCTGGAACAAGATTCCAGTCTACATTAGGCAGAGCTCCTTGCTAACCCTCTTCAAGAGAAACCTTGACGAGTGGATGGGAAACAAAAAGTTTACCCCAGGGATCACTTCAATGGTTCTCCTGGACAGAGGCACAGGGAACTAATCTAAGGGGACAGCGAAAGCCAACACATTCCGGCTAGGCTTATAAATGCCTTTGGGTAGATAGCCTAGTACCTACCTATGAACCTATTATAACATTTTTGTTTTTGTGGTACAGTTTATATAATTCAGGATCATTTACTATGTCCATAATTCCTGCTGTGTTCTCCTTTTTTGGCACTATTGTCTGCATCCAATGTCTGGTAACTGCCTTCTTCTTCAAAAGAATATTAAAACATTGATTTCATATGTATAATGCTATTTGATTATTTGTGCCCAACAAATTTTATTTTTTTTTGTGTGAGCAAAGTACTATAAAACCACAATTAGTTACAAATGTCCTGTAGATCTTCTCAAAATTCAACTTGTTTACCACAATGTCCCAAAATATGAGCCTACACCCCACTTATTGTATTATACATCCAATAAAAAGCAGAAAAAACTGTGAATTTTGTTTTGTCTAGCACTTATGTACAAATAAACAAGTCATCTGAAAAATCTAAACTTTCTTGACTTTGTTGCATCTCTAGGTAGAGCTAATAGCTCCACCTACTGTTCCACTGTAGTCTGCATACCCAGGTCTCCTTTCCATTGTATTTCAAATGTATGTTCTCTCTCTAATTCTTGTACTAACCAGTATTATGCAAGTTTGACTTAGTGTACCCTGATCTTTGATCTGTTTGTATCTAGCCTCTAGTAGCCAAGTTATCCACTATGACCACTTCATTTTTCTCACATTAAATAGCTTCAGTTTACTCAGAACTTTTAGTGGTTCATCACTAAGTTCAGGTACTATAATCCTCACAGCAAGTAACTGTTCCCAGTATGCCATGTTATGACACTTTTTTAAAAGACTTATATTTAGGAGACTGCAAATTTTACTTCGATTTATTGATAAGATTTCTTCTAGTCAAGGGTCCAGTTTGATATGCTGAATACCTACCCGCACTCCTGTAATAGTTTTTTTTTTAAATATCTCTGAACATATCATTGCCTTTTCCATTTTTAATGTAGGGCCCTGTACAGTCCTTCTAAGACCCCAAACTTTTTCAGAACTATTTTCTTCCAATTGGATGTATGGTCCAATTTGCACAGAAGGAAGAATATTTTCTGTTGAGTTGCTGTAACATAAACATCTAAGTCTGGGAGACCTTGCCCACCCCCCAACACACTTGTTGATAAGAGCATCAGCATATTCCAACTGATTCTATGCTTCTCATTCATCCAAACAACATTAGTTATAATTTTCTTTTCTAACCTGAGAAGAATCTTTTGGAACCAGGCAAATGAAGGATATTTAGATCCTCCACACTAAATATAAGAGGTTCATAGGAGATTACTAGGTTAACAGCTAAACAGCTCTTATAAGCCTAGCTATTATAATCTGATTTTTACCCAATATATGGCCGATAGGGACAAGAAGATAGCATGGGTTTGTGCCTATGCCTTGAGTAACTTACTGACTGCCCCTGTCCATAAGAGATATAGGTGACACCCCAGCTGTGAATTTGTGATTCCCCATCCATTGATCCAAACTATATTTGAAGAGGGCCAGGGAAGGGCTCTGCTTACCATGATTACTAAACTGACTACCTTCCATTTCCCAGTTATATGTCTCTGTTGAGAGGCTTCCAAACCCTGGGATCTTACCTGTATTGTTATCCCTTATAGCTAGGACTACTTCCTTAATTGTTATATATACTATTAGCTGTTTTCCTTATACTTAGCTTAGTTTATCTAAACCAACTAGATCAAGTTTTTTCAGAACTTGTTCTGTCACTTTATTTTATCTATCTGTCTAAATCCTCAAAAAAAACCTACAAAAGTCTTTAGAATCTCTAGGAGTATCTAAGTTACCTTCATTTGGTTTCATCTATCATCTTATAGATAGATACTAGGCTAACTGCCCTTGTGAGCCATTTGAAGCCCAGCCAATTATCCCTTGTGAGACTCAAACCCTACACCTTATGTTTGTAAGGCAAACACCTTAACCATTAGGCCACCCTCCTAACCTCTGCATATTAATGTGTATATATTTTGTTGCCTGAGGCTTAATACAGGATATTTTTGAATTAATGATGTAATCGTTAGTAAAGAAATCGTCTGGCAAGATCTGCTTTATACTTCAATATTTTGCCTAGCTTCTCTTTGAACTTCCTACATCTGCTACTCAAATCCCAACTATGGATTTTGCCTGACATTTCAGTAACTTTCCTTTTAACTCTTTCAGGTTTTCACCTATTTTCCTCTGCTTTATACAGTATGAGCCCTTCAAGTACTCATCTAACTACCCCTTTAAAATTGTCCTGAGCCTGGACATAATTAATTGTCTCTTTTATCCTGTTCACATCACTTTTGTATTCTGCCTTGTAGTCCCTCCTTAAGTTGGACATTTCTGCATATTTCTTCAGACGTCTAATTTAATCTTGTGCATTCTCATCTGGAGAATCAAAGGGGACCTATCTGATATACTTAATGGTAGGGTCTGTAAGGAGCCCACTAAATAAATACACCCTTGTAGTATACAAAACATGTTTTTTTTAATATGAATTGTATCTGTACAAGTAACATGCTTAATTTCTGGAAGACATCTATTATCCATATCACATATAGGTATTTATTTAGACATTTACCAAGCCCTGATATCTTATATCATTTTGCACCAGAATGGAACTAATTCCTTGATCCTACTAAGCTCCAGTCTCCTGCCAATAATGTAATTCTTTCATGGAAAGTGATCTCAATCCTTGATATATTGACAATTCAGTTTGTTTACAGCCAGGAGGGATATATGTAGTGATTATAGTTACTAAAATCTCTCTGAGAACTACACACTTGACCATCTTTATCTATTAAGTTTCTTAGCACTTTCAACATTGCAATTCCTGGTCAAAGTTGTTGATTCACTTCTTCATCCTTCAGGATATGATGAAGAGGAGGCACACATTGTGTGTCCAAATCTAATAAGATTTTCATGCTCATCTTTCTGTAGCAATGCTACATGGGGTAAATAATGTCTAACATAAATAAACACTTTCCTTGTCTATATGAAATTTCATAGCCTATTTACATTTCAAAGTGTTGATTATCTCAAACATTTATATCTGTTCTCAAATAAATCAACCTGTTCTAAATTTGAAATGCAAGTTTTTGAAATTGGTAAGCCACTTCTTGGTCATATAATATTATTATTCATAAGTTCATAGGTTCATAGGAGGTTACTTGGGTAATGTCTTTAGGACCTTTATAAGCCTAGCCATGTTTTACATGTTCCCTAATTGATCTTGGTTAGATGTTCATTAATCACAGTCTATAATCTGATGTTTTAAAAACTAAAAACTCGAATAAACAAAACAAAATAAAAAAGAATTTGAGCAGTATACACGAGCTTCATGCTAAAAACTCTGGTTTATTAAATGTTAATACAGAAGGCACAGCAAAACTCTATGACTAAGTGCTTTCACCTGAACAGGCATCATCAGAGTCATGTGCTTTCATTCAAACACACCTTAAATACTATACATCACTTCCTCTTTCCACCATGTAGGTGGTATCATGCCAGTTTTATTAGTGACCATCTGGACAGTTGCTTTTCCTTGTAAGAGTCAGTGGCTCAATATATAAACACAGTTATCTTTGGTTCTGAAAAATCAGAAATTTGTGGGTTTTCTTCTGACCCCAGCTGATTGAATTCCTTTTTTATTGTTGTGCAGTATTAGGGTGTGATGCACTTTATAGTGTGCTCTCCATTGAATGAGATGCTAAACTGAAATCCCATCTGCCTCAGGTGGTAGCTCATGTGGATTGTAAAGATCCCATGGCATGTATAAAAAGTAGGGTACCTTTATTAATAATTCAGCTTTATACAGAAATGATATACAACATACCATCTGTACAAAATTAATACACATATAAAACCATTTATCCAGTGGAAGCAATCAACAAATATAAAATAATTTGCAAGAATGTGTAATATAAATGATAACTTGTTCACATCTTGTCATACAAATTATCTGTACATCCACCTTTCCAAGTAAACCAGAAGGTAATAACTATTATTCTATCATCTGTATCCCAAAAATAAACAGGAAGGAAGCATAGACAGATAGACCCCTGACTAAATCCTACAAAAACCAAGATGCTTTTAGCAGGGAAGGATATATGCATACCCATCCAGGGAAAGCATATGCATTTGATGCACCTTGCATTAAGCCCCAGGTGGAGGTTGGGGACAGATGGAGGGGGATGCCTTAAATAGAAAGTAGAAAATAGGCACGGGTCATTGGCTGAGTCACCAGAAATGTGTGATGATTGGCCATTCTGTTGCCATTGTACAGCCACCTTGCCACCTCTGGATATTAACAGATGTGCATGACGGCAGTGAACACTACAGCTTAAAGAGAAAGCACTCCTCAGCAGCAGCATGACATTAATCTGTGAGTCTCAGTCTCCTCACCAGTGCCGGTCATGAGGCAGGCTAAGACTAAGGGAGGAAAAAGGAGTGCCTGGTAGACTCATTGAATGACACATCTATTGAAAACAATCAAAAATGCAAACATTTTTAACAGCATGCTATGCATCTTTAAATCTAGTACGGTGAAAAAACTATTCCATTCTTTGTATTTCTTTTTATATATTAGATAGCGTTTAACAGTTTGATTTAAAGTTTCAGATAAACAGCTTTTAATTTTATCAATAGTATGAAAACATTACCTTGATGAATGACAGCTACCTTAGCAGACAACAAAGAAGCTCATGGTGTTATAACAAAAATAAATAAATAAGACAGTCATTCCATTCTTTCCAAAAGATAGACAAATTTGGAATATCTAATTTCAAACTTTTTTTTATAATATTCATATAATTCTGCATTATCTATCTGTCTCAATCCTTTATTTTTCTTACACGCTGACAAAAACAGATTTTAACAATAAAATGGATCCTAGTAAATCTTTTGATGCCTTAACCATCTGATAAGTTATAATATAGATATAGTAAATTGAGATGTACAATAGTGTTTAATAATACCAACCTAATATTGTTACTTTTAATATATAATATATTTCAATTCCCAAACTGTTGTAAAGACTACTGACAAAGGTTCTTTTTTAAATTTATAGAGTGAAACATAAATGTATCCCCTAAATATGATAATAAAGCAGTAAAGTATAATTTGTTAAACAAACCTTCTTTTGAAAAGCCCAGGGATTCATTAACAAGCATGTACACATTGCGTTAAGTGTACAAGTTTTGCTCATGTTAGAGTGACGAGCAGTGGTGCTCATCAAATATGTAAGTTGCTAAGCAACCTTACACATTAAGCAGCACTTGTTTGTGGCCAGAACACCTGCTAGCAGCAATGTTGAGGTGCAGAGAGGCTTGAACATGCCGTATGAACAAAGTAGATTAATGTCCAAACATCACTAGTTAAACATTATTAACAATTATATAAGTAATCCTTTCTACTTAGGGACACACGTACATAATAAAATGCAAATTAAACAAAATACTGTAAAAGGGACATAGCTACACTGTGACAAAGGGAGTAAATGTGTTACATGAAAAATGAAGTTGAACTGGAGAGGTAAGATAACAGTTGGCAAGGAAATTAGATACATTAGAGAATATTGTATATAATGCATGTAGTGCAACATCAGGTGTGGATCTAGAAAGTTACATGTTGTAACAAACATTATGAGGTTGTCCCCACCATCCATCAATCATGTAAAACCCTACCACGTAGCTATAATGTAAAACCCCACCACCCACCTATTATGTACAAACCCACCACCCAACTATCATGTAAAACAGTTGTACTCAACTCTCAAACTGTTGCCCTATGCACTTCAGAAAGGGAATTTTTATTTCCATTTGTTGGCACTTGTAACCATAAAAAGGCTTTTTTATAGTTAAAATTGCCTTGGCAAAGCATGTGTTGTATAGGAATATACATTATGCAATCGTTTTATAAAAATATATACTGTTTACACTATACATTTTATGAAGCATACTCAGAAAATTCTGTAGTCACAGGACTACGTTGAGTATCCTAGCAATACCTGTGGTACAGATGTGTAAACCTACACTGCCATTGTGATGTACACTGTATGAGTAAACAATGGAAATAATTTACCTACACATGACTGGTGTTAAAACATACATACAGGTTAAAGAATTTTAACCATTCTATTGCCTTATTTATATGAAGGAAGCAATTATGAAGTGTAATGGCAATGCACACACTTGTACAAAATGCGACACAATGAAAAGAATCATGGGCACTTGTGATATCATTCCAATTAAAGTATTAACTACAAAAAAAGCATTTGTGGCAGCAGATTACATGTTGTGAATGGTAGAAACTGTGACTGTTCATACGTGCTATGTACATATGCACTCCAATCCAGAAGGACATGACACTGTCATTTTGACCAGCATATTATCATAATAGCATTCTGCTCTGCATACTTACATGTACTTATCTAACTATAGCAGATGTGAAAAGTATGTACTTGCACAATGAGAGGGATGGTCATGTGACATATAATAACATGCACATAAATCAAGGCAAAAGTCATGTGCACTCAGTCCCTTGATAACTGGATGGGTGTGTAAGAAAATCAGTATATCACTATGCTTAGAATGTATGTATGTGTTACACAAATAACACAAATGGATAGGCAGCCCATACAACACTTAGGTCAAACAATCATACACATCAGCAGTATTGTATAATGGCATCGGCTGCAGGGGAAATGCATTGACTGCCATATTGAATTAAATGAGTATGATGCATTTGTAAGAGTGCAATCAATTATTTGTTGTGTGTCTTTCGTGCTGCAAGCTGCCAAACCATACGTGCTGGAATACAAGTTGTATCAAAGAACACATATGAATGCAGTATAGCACCTTAAGGAAGCACAGCAATGAATATAATAACGTCAACTACTTACTACAAAACCACAACAAAGTACAATAACATGGGTCTGCTCACACCTTGTGACACTTTAGCAGCATGGCACACATCAAGAGCTGATGAATAAGCCATTATTTCCTTAAAGCCCTATATTGTGAAGAAAATAATAAAAGGTACATATAAATGCTTGTCTAAATCAAGCAATGCAGATCAATATTTTTGGGGAACTAAATAATGCTCGTGAGCATTCTCTAACATGCTCCATAGTTACATCTTGCCGGACACGAACACATCCCTGAGGTCAGATGTGAGAGAGAGGTATAGCAACCACTGATACCACATAAAGAAGCATATCTGTTGAGTCATGAAGAACGCTATCCTTTTGGAATGGTTATGGCTTTTCTAATATCAAATCTAAGACCTAAAAAGCATCCCTCTTACTGTGTCATATCTCCAGTCTTTGGCTAAACCACTCCTGTTTGTTACAATTGTCTGATAGACATACCTTACCAAATTCAACCATCTGCCTATCATATTCCACACATCTGAGTATTAACTTTGTCAGCCATGGGAGATAGTAATGGACAGGTGTCACAATGAACACACTTCAAAGTATGAATTAAGAAAAGCTTTTGATGGTCATTTATCCAATGCAAATTATTCTGAGGGTTCAAAAGGATGTAGCAATGCTACTATTCACACAAGGGTGGTTTAGTCATCTCACTGTTTGTTTGGTGGGCCACTCTTGTCTGTCCATATTGTTTTGCACATATGTGTCCCCAGTGTAATGTCTTCTCTGATGAGGTCAGGCCACAAAATGGTCTCCTTTGAAGTAAAAATAAAACCTGGAACCCCAGCTAACCTTGGAATATCCAAGAACTATTCTGAGGCTAACTTCCTATTATTAAGTACTAGGAAAAAAGAAATTCAAGCACCCATAAACCCAGAGGACACTGACACCTATGCAGAACTTTTCACAGAAATCTTATACAAGCATTTTAATAGCTGTATAGAGGCAGCAGTACCTAACAAGGAGAAGTAAAGAATTAACTCAAAAAACAAGCCACCCTGGTAAAACCACAACATCAACAGGCTGTATAAAAGAAGAAAGACATATACTGCAACAATTAGGAAGTATAACACCCAGCAAGATAAAAACACTCTCATCAAACTAAACAAACAACCCAGGGGACAAATGCAGTTTACTAAAGTAAAATTTTAGGCAAATTTGGCCTCCCAGGCCAAGGACATCCACAAGGCATTGTTTAGCAATGGTAACACTAACCAAAAGCATGCATGTAAGGAACAGGTGCACTGCAAAACTTAACTGACATCCAAAACGATCAAAGGCCAGCACTCAAATGTCAGCAGAAAATCTTTATTTCAAAACATAGAAAGTAACCAAAATGCAGCATATCGGTTTTGGCTGCAGAGCATTCCTCAGTGCCACATTCACATATGCACTCCCCCCTTCTTAAATAACAGCAATTTACACATCATTGGTTTATCAAAGATATTCATGGAGGCCAGGAGAAGAAAAAAGTGTTCCCAACTGAATAATTCATTTATTTTCTTTCTTGCCCAATATATTGTGCCAGCCTGATTTATCTTTATTATTAAACATAATCCTATCTATAACAATAAACCTAAACCTGGCTGTAGGATGCTTAATAGTGTGCTTATAAATGGCGTTGGAATGGTGAGCACATCTGATATCACTAAGATGTCCAGAAATGAGTAGTTTTAATGGACGAGAAGTTTACCCCACATAAAAAGTGGGCCATGTACATAAAACTAATTCCTAATTCCTCTCTACTACACCAGCTCGTTCTCCTTCACTGCTTATGTAATATTACCTACAAAAATAACCTCCTCACAACCCCACCTTCACCTACAATCCTTCTCACATTTCTACTCAATCTCTTCCTCACTTATACAGCCCAACCCACGTCACCTATACCACCGTAAAATCATTTCCTCTACAATTAAGATACTGTCTCCTAAACTACTGGATATTCCAAAACTCACATTATTTAAACTCAAATGGCTAAAGGATACCTCCTTCAGCAATCTAGCCCTTGCTGGAGATATCCACCCCAACCCTGGTCCTAGTCCCCCTACTTGCAACACCTACCCCCTACCTCCTTTCCCTTCCCACAACACCCAAAAAATCTTTATCATGAACGCCCAGAGTCTAAACAACAAAGCTCATCACTTTCAAGCTTGGCTATGCCACAACCAACCAGACATCTTAGCAATCTCTGAAACTTGGCTCAAACCCCATATCTCAGATGCTGAGATCCTACCCCCAGGATTCAATATTCTCAGAAATGACCGACCAAATAAGAAAGGGGGTGGCTCTGCATTAGTATACTCCAACCTCCTCACCTTAATACCCCTCCAAACTCCAATTCCACATTTCCAGAACACAGAATTGACTGCTGGACTACTAAAAATGAATAAACACAAGAATATCTGCATAATAGCCCTTTATATCTCTCCTGGTAACAATATCTCTACCCTTGAAGATATTCTCCTATGGGCCTCTACTGAAATTAAGTATGAAACTTATATTTTAGGAGATGTAAATATTGACTGGAACAAAATGAATAGCACCTCTCCCTCCCTATCCATCAACCTCTATAACTTCTCTCAGATAATTCACTCACTCACCCAACCTAACAAAGTAAATCCCCCTGGTTCCACTTTAGACTGGATCTTAGTCTCTGATCCTAATAAAATAACCAACTCTGGCACAACTCCTGATTCCATCAGCGACCATTTCCCAGCTTGCATTCATCACTCAATGACCCCTTCCCCTCACCAGCACCAATATATTTATACCCGTAACCTCAGTAATTTCAACCCCACATCATTCTGAAACATTCTCAAACAAATGAACTGGCAAATACTAAACTCCCTTCCTCTTGACAATGCTATAGAACACTTGTAGAACACTTCAACTCTGTCTTCCTAGACACTCTAAACTCCCTTGCCCCTCTTAGACACAAGAGGGTAAAAACTAATACAGCTCCTTGGCTATCCAAAGATACTAAGAAAGTTATGCATGAAAGGGACAAACTTTGGAAGCTCTATCAAAAAGATAAACTTCCCAATACCCTGCTCCAATACAAACAGCAACGTAACCTAGGAAAACAGCTAATAACCAAGGACAAAAAGTGAAAAACACCACACTCTCCGAAAAATGCCCAGATGAATTCTGCTGTTGAATTTCAACTTCCGTATTGTAGCAAACACTTCAACGGTTCAAGAATAGCCAAAGAGATAAACAGGTCCAAGTAAACAATTCTTTTATTCCACAGCACCACCACAAGTAAAAGAAAACGGTAAACACAAGCGCTTTAGCCGTTAAGTAGCAGGCTTTATCAAGTGTACTGGTTTGTTGTAGAACTCCATATTTAAATAAAACAACCCTGTCATGTGCTTGCATTAATTGAATTACCACCATCAATTAATTATGTATAAAATATTTAAAAAAAACATTTTATAAAATGTACTTCCATAAGTTAAAGTACTTGCAATGCTTTAACTAAACTTGTAAATGCCCACCATATAACTAATAAAAATAAAACCTAGTTAAGAAATCACATAATATCATAAAAGATTTTTGTTTAAAAAATTTTATGTCTTTAAATGCAATGCAAACTTGTCCAGAATACATTTCACTAAATGAATTACTGGAATAGTTCACTATTACTGAAAACTTAAAAAAGCCCTGCTTTAACCTCCTGTGCTGGACTCAATGTTGTCAGGTCCCCTATTCTTTGTGTTTTATGGTGTTATCCCCCACATCTTTGTCATTCACTATCACAAAAATACAACTATGTTGTGACTGTGTGTGAAAAAATATATATCTACATACTCATACTTCATTTCAACCTATTTCTTTTGGCTCTGAGAATATCACCAATGCTAGTCCCCTCATTTAAACCTGGGTGTTTTGTCGCATTTAAATTCAGCTGCCAGATGAGTTCCTTAATACCAAGAGCCGTTTCCCAGTCTCCTCCCCTTAAATCTTGCCTTACTTTGTCAATAACAAAAAATTTTAATGACATGTTCTTACAGATCAAGGAATGCTTATAAAAAGCATTTGTTTCTTTTTTTGTTTTTTTGTTTTGTTTTGATATCATTTATGTGCTCATATATTCTACGTTTGAATTGTCTTTCAGTTTTGCCCACATAAAATGATGGGCAATTCTGACACAAACCTAAATATACCATGCCCGATGAATTACAGTTGTAGTTAGATTTAGCATGGAGAGTTGTTTTACGAGCAACAATACTAACTTGATCTTTGTTGATAAGATATGGACACTGTTTGCATCGGCCACATGAAAAAGTACCTTTTCGTTTATGTACTAACCCTTGCTGTTTTTCTATTACATTCATGTTCTGCTCAAATATTCCTTTCAAATTAATATTTCTTTTTCTAATAAAGGAAATATGTTCTGGAAAAATTTTATTAAATTCATCTTGTGAAGAAATCATGGGCCATAAATTCTTAAACGTTTTAAACATCATTTTATGTGGGCAAAACTGAAAGACAATTCAAACATAGAATATATGAGCACATAAATGATATCAAAACAAAAAAAGAAACAAATGCTTTTTATAAGCATTCCTTGATCTGTAAGAACATGTCATTAAAATTTTTTGTTATTGACAAAGTAAGGCAAGATTTAAGGGGAGGAGACTGGGAAACGGCTCTTGGTATTAAGGAACTCATCTGGCAGCTGAATTTAAATGCGACAAAACACCCAGGTTTAAATGAGGGGACTAGCATTGGTGATATTCTCAGAGCCAAAAGAAATAGGTTGAAATGAAGTATGAGTATGTAGATATATATTTTTTTCACACACAGTCACAACATAGTTGTATTTTTGTGATAGTGAATGACAAAGATGTGGGGGATAACACCATAAAACACAAAGAATAGGGGACCTGACAACATTGAGTCCTGCACAGGAGGTTAAAGCAGGGCTTTTTTAAGTTTTCAGTAATAGTGAATTATTCCAGTAATTCATTTAGTGAAATGTATTCTGGACAAGTTTGCATTGCATTTAAAGACATAAAATTTTTTAAACAAAAACCTTTTATGATATTATGTGATTTCTTAACTAGGTTTTATTTTTATTAGTTATATGGTGGGCATTTACAAGTTTAGTTAAAGCATTGTAAGTACTTTAACTTATGGAAGTACATTTTATAAAATGTTTTTTTTAAATATTTTATACATAATTAATTGATGGTGATAATTCAATTAATGCAAGCACATGACAGGGTTGTTTTATTTAAATATGGAGTTCTACAACAAACCAGTACACTTGATAAAGCCCGTTACGAACGGGCGAAAGCGCTTGTGTTTACCGTTTTGTTTTACTTGTGGTGGTGCTGTGGAATAAAAGAATTGTTTACTTGGACCTGTTTATCTCTTTGGCTATTCTTGAACCGTTGAAGTGTTTGCTACAATACGGAAGTTGAAATTCAACAGCAGAATTCATCTGGGCATTTTTCGGAGAGTGTGGTGTCTTTCCACTTTTGGATTCCGTGGTTTAGTGTTGCTACAGTTTTTCTTCAAGGACAAAAAGTCCTACTACATCAAGCTCCAGTCCAACAACAACAAGAACCCCAAGCAGTTCCGGAAATCAATAAACTCACTGCTTAATCCAGGATCCAAAAATAATCCTTGTCCTGACCCAAGCAAATTGGATCTTGATCTAGCCTCTGATTTTAACTCATTCTTCTTAGAAACTATTTCTGACCTGTTCAGGACCTTCCCCAACATTAACCCTCCAGCCCCTCTCTCTTCCTCATCCAACCCCACTAATAACTCCCCCCTTGTTCGATTTCAAACCTGCCTCTACTAACTCCAAACTATCTATCCAAACTTAAACCATGCTCTAATGCTCCTGACAACATTCCCTCTGCCTTCCTAAAATGTGCTGCTGATGCCTTAGCTCCCCCAATCAGTATTATAATCAACAGATCTATTAAGGAATTTTATGTCCCCAAACTCTGGCACTCAGCCTATATTCTTCCCCTTCATAAAGGAGGCAAAAACACCAGCATCTCTAACTTCCACCCTATTGCTCTGCTTTCTCCAATCTCTAAAATCCTTGAAAAGTGCATTCACCTTCAACTTATGCCTTACCTGGCCCAAAACAATCTTCTTACACCTACACAACATGGTTTCTGCCAAGGTCATAGTACTATAACTGCTCTACTCTCTCTTAGAAACAGTCACTCTAGCCTGAGACTCTGTACATCTAGTCTCTACTGTTCTGTTCGATCTGTCCAAAGCATTCGACACTGTTTCACACAAACACCTTCTTCATCACCTCTCATAGCTCCATCTCTCCCCAAACACTATATCCTGGTTCTCCAGTTACCTATCATATAGAACTCAGGCAGACAAATGTAAGTATTCTACCTCTTCCTTCTTACCTACCCCAACTGACGTACCACAGGGATCTATCCTAGGGCCTATGTTTTTCAATATCTTCATAAACAACTTTCACGCTGCCATTCCTGATTCCAAAATTATTCAATATGCACACGATTCTACCTTAGTCTGCTCTGCCTCTAACCTCTCAGAATTGCTGTCTAAAACACAAACTGCTTTCTTAACCACCGAAAACTGGATGCGCCAAAACCACCACTCTCTCAATGTAAACAAATCAAAAATTCTACTTTTCCCTCCTACAAAGTCATTCTCCTACAACAAAAATGCCTTCAAAGTGCTAAGTCAAACTAATTCAGATATAGAAGTGGTTCCTTCCACTAAACTACTTGGTATTACTATTGACGAATATCTCAAGTTCAATATCCATATTCAACAAATTATTAAGAAAACCCACCAAAAGCTAGGTATGCTGTATAGGAACAATTGTTTTCTCTCTTATACAACTAGGAATACTCTAGCCACCACTTATCTACCGCCTTCCTTATTATATGAAGCCCCCATGCTAACTAACCTATCCACCTCTATTTCCTCCAAACTAGAAAACTGCTATAATAAAATCTCAAAATTTGCTACCAAATCTAAACCTTCTACCCATCACTGCCTTACCTTAGGATCCCTAAAGTGTCTTGAACTCTCAAACTACTTAGACTTCCTCCAACACACCACTGCACACAGACTTGTATATCACCCATCTAAGTGTCCAGTGCTAACTAATATCCTCCCCCATTACACCCCCAATAGAACTCTCAGATCCTAGCAACAAAACCTAATTGCTATCCCCAAACCCAAAAGTACAGCAGGCCAACTTCTCTTCGCTGTCTCTCTAGGCAAAAATGGAATTCCCTTCCTCCCTCTCTAAGAACCATCCCAAACTTAGAAAACTTCAAAACTCATAGGTTCATAGGTAGGTACTAGGCTATCGGCCCAAGGGCCTATGTAAGCCTAGCCAACAAGGTTCCCTGGCTTATGCCACCTAAGAACGTTATTTTCAGTTGCCACTGTCGAGCAAAGACACAGAAGTGATCCCTGGTGTGTATTTCCTATTTGCCATCCACTCATCAAGATTTTTCTTGAAGAGTGCTAATGAAGAACTTTGCTTGACATAGACAGGTAGCCTGTTCCAGAGTATGGGAAGTCCCTGGGACAAGAATCTATCCCTCTAGCATGTCCTGTTTATTGTGGTGACAAGGTTTAAGTCATTAGAGCATGTAGCTCGGAGGGATTGGGATTTATTTAGGTGTAGCATGTCCAATAGCTCTGGGTTTGACATAGCTTTATATGTTAGGCAGAGATCACTTCGGAGTAGGTGATATGCTATGGAGTAAAGCTGGAGTTTTTTGAGGCGGTCAGTGTAGGGCATTTGTTTGAGGCCAGTAATCTTCTTTGTGAGGTACTTCTGTGGCCTTTCCAGCTGCTGCAGATGTCTTGTGAGGTACATTCCAAAAGGGGCATTGTACTCTATAATGGGTCTAATGAGTGTCGAGTAGAGGGGAACAATGACCTCTTTTTTCCTGGATGAGAACCCTTTTATGATGAGGTGTGCCACATAGAAGGACTTCCTGACTACTGTGGCAATGTGACTATCAAAGGAGAGACTACTGTCCACCTGGGTCCCAAGGTCTCTTATCACACATTCGGTGTTAAGTAGATTGCTGCCTATGTGGTAGTTCATGGGTACAGAGTTTTTACCAAAGGGGATGACACTGCACTTTTTGGCATTGAGCTTGAGGCCATGGCTCTGACACCAGGCATCTGTCTCAGCGAGGCCCTTCTGTAGGATGTCCACATCATTTGGGGACTTGACTATGGCTCCTAGTTTGCAGTCATCTGCAAACTTCATTAGCCAGAGGTCTTCTGTGTTAGCCTGTACTTCAGAGAAGTAGATACCAAACAGGAGAGGTCCCAGGACAGAACCCTGTGATACTCCACTTGTCACTGCTTTGAGGTTCGATTTGAAGTCTGCAACTTTTACAGTGTGGGTTCTGTCAGTGAGCCAGTAGGCAACCCATCTTGTGACGTAGGGATTTATACCTAGTTTAGTGAGTTTAGCTATAATTCCAGAATGGGTGATGGTGCTGAAAGCCTTGGCAAGGTCAAGATAGGCTGTGTGAACCACCTTACCCTCATCTACGGCTTTGGTGACTGACTCAAAGAAGTTGATCAGGTTCAGGAGGCATGATCTGCCTTTCACATACCCGAACTGGGTGGGATCCAGAGTTTGGAGGTTACTAATGTCTTTGTTTATGAGTTCCATGATGATACGTTCCATGGCCTTGCAGACCAGGCTAGTCAGGCTAATAGGTCGATAGTTCCCAGGATCAGTGGTGGGTCCCCCTTTGTGGAGTGGGATAACTGTTGCTGTGCACCATTCAGTGGGCACAAAGCCTGATGCGAGGCTATTATTGAACATGGTGCTTTAGTGGGGAGCCAGTTTGTTCTGAAGTTTGTGTAAAACCAGCCTGGGATGTTGTCCGGTCCCATGGATGCTGTGTGTTTGGCTTTAGAGAGTGCAGCTTTTACCTGTGTAGTTGTGATTACAGGGAGTCTGCATTCTTCTTGTATAGATATAGGCCCTTTAGGGGGGGGGGTAACGTTAGCACTGAACCTATCTGCCAGGATGTTGTTAATATCAGTTGGTTCTGTAATTTTCGTGCCTTTGTGCTGTAACTCAGAGCAGATCTGGGTGTTTCCATCGAGATTCTTGACATAGCTATAGAATGCTTTGTGGTTGTCCTTAGAATTAGTGGCAATGTTGTTTTTGTAGCTAGCTTTGAAGGATCTTATAAGGGATCTCAACTTCTTACTGAGGCTGACCAGGGAGCTCCTCCACTCATGGGATTTTACTCTCTTTTGCAACAGTTTCTTCCTTCTGCTGTACAGTTTGTTTATGGCAGGGGACCACCAGATTGGCTTCCTTTTTTTGGAGGATAGCATCTTAGTTCTGTTTGGGATAGCACGATCCATGCACTCATGTAAGTGCTTATAGAGTGCATTTGTGTAGGATTCAGCAGTCGTAACTGTATTGTTCCATCTGCATGGGTGTCATGAAGTTCACACTTCTGTCTTAAGAAGCATGAAGTTGGCTTTGGAGACATTTTTTACTGTGGTTTCCTTAATGGGGGGTGGGGGCGGGATGTAGATATCAAGGGTGATTAGCTTATGGTCGGATCGGACCAACGAGGAGATGACTTCAGGTGTGGAACACCGGTCACTCATGCTGGTAATGACTAGGTCTAGGATATTGTTGCCCCTGGTAGGGGAGTGGATAAGTTGATCCAGAGCATTGGAGTTTATGAATTCCAGAAAGCTTTTAGCTAAGGAGTTGGTACACGAGTTTTCCCAGTTAATGGTGGGGTAGTTGAAGTGGCCCATTATCAGAGTGTTTGGTTGAACCCTAATATTTTCCAGTACATCAAGAAAAGAGGAGTAGGAATCCTGGAGAATGGTGGGGGATCTGTAGCAAGCTACAGTTTGGATTGCAGTTTTGCCCAGAGTTAGTTGCACTTGGATAACCTCGGATGCATTATGCTGAGCAACTAGCCTGGAAGTGTGGATATCCTTAATGAATATGGACTCACCTCTGCCTTTGGTGTTTCGGTCCAGGTTACATGGCCGAAACATGTGGTATGAGTTATAGCCTGGTAGTGCAGGGGTGCTCTCTGGAGCCTTGAACCAGGTCTCAGTCAATGCACAGATATCGATGTTCTCCATTTTAAGGAGTGCCTCGAGTGAGTGCATTTTGAGATTTAGACTTCTAGCATTGAGTAGCATTACCCTCAGTGTTTGCTTGCCTGTTCCTATTACGGTGGTGAATTTGTTATTTGAACCTTGCCTAAAAAAGGCACTATAGGGGCAGCAAGATCCTTAGCCAGTATCCAGAATCCCAGGGGTAACAGGTGTTGGCCATCTGTGGCAATGCATCATGGTCTGTCGACCATGTCATCCCAAGCAGACAGATACTGGATCCCCTTAGAATGACACCAGAAGCTTAGCCAATTGTTGAAGTCAATCATTTTGTCCTTGTACTGCGGTATCATTTAGGGCGATGGCAGAATGCTACTCATGGCTAGGGTCATACCTGCCTGGGCTACAAGATCGGAAAGCTCTTCCATGTCTCTTTTCATGTAGTCCAGGGAGGTACATCTCAGGTCATTCACACCAACATGGACAATGACAGAGTCATATTTGTACTTGTTGTGGAGTGACCTGAGTGCATGGGTTATGTGGCGGAAACTAAACAGCCTCTGTAAGGCTCAAACCCAGGACCCTGCACACCATACACAAAGTTTACCAAACTAGCTTACCAAACACCTGGCCACAAAATGGAAATGCAATTGCCACCATCCAACCTAATCTTCCTTAGTCCATTCCCCTGGGGGGTTTTCCCACTCTGGTTCCTAAGCCCTCAACAACTCTCCTTCAGCTATGCTCCTGGGGGTTTCCCCTTCAGGTTCCTAAGACCTCAATAACTCTCCTTCAGCTATGCTCCCATGGGCATTTTCTTTGCTCTCCTTTCTCTATTAGCGGTTTATTTCTTATGGTTCAACGTTGTAAATATTGTATATAGCTTTCCATTACTAATTTCTTTTCTGAAATTGTGCATGTATAGTGTATCCTCATTTTACTTAAAAGTATGTATATAAAACATCTTCTCACCTAATATCTAAGTGTGCACACTAAAGAAAATGTATAAACAATAAGTCCACACTCAATGCGTTTCTGCTTATTATGCATATTTTCAAGGTACTGTTTCCATATTATGTAAGACTGACATCCGTGTATTTCTGTACCTTATCTATATTATGTATCTTGGAGCTTTTCTCCCCAGGCCTCCACTGCTCCACTGAAAACGGGTCACTCTGACCCAGTGGACTTCCCCAGTAATCAAACTGGAAATAAATAAATAAATAAATAAAACTAGATAGATAACGCAGCTGGACTCACAATTTCAATAAACATCTATGTCAAATACACACAATGTATTATGTGAAGTAAACTGTTTAGTTTTGCAGACATATTTGCAAAAACTACGACTACAAGGCTGACACCCCATTAATAAATATCCATCTAGAGTAGTCTGCTGTGCCCAATACTCCTCCCACTGAATTTCTTATGATGGTTGAACCACCTGCCCAATGTCTTGCCCCTTCTATAAGAAAAAAGACATTTTGAGGTTATCGAATCTCTCAAAGTGTCATCAGATAATAAGATCCCCCACTGTTTGCGTACTAATTTAGTCAAAAGCGATATATTAATACCATAATTATTAACTAATCTGAGTGGAGATCCTGAAACCACTTGTTTGGTTTTATATTGTAACAGCTGATTTCTATCCAATCTCCTAATCGTGTCCCTAGAGTGAATCCTGATATTTCTGTCCTCTATTACAGATTCTAGTGACCATCTCTTGTTCTTGGGACGCAAACATCTCACAAGAGGAGCAGATCCTATGAAGCTGCATGAACTGGGTTTTGGGGATATTTCTAACAATATGCCAGGGATGGCAGCTGTTGGCCTGTAGAAAGGTGTTGATCTGTGGATATTTCTAAGCCTAAGGTCCCATCATTCTGTTGGTAAATTTCCACATCCAAAAAAATGATTCATGCAGAATCAAAATTAAGTGTAAAATGCAGGCCCCACTTATTTTCATTCTGGTAGTCTACAGATTCACATAAATACTCCACATCTGAATGCCAGACTAACCAGCAATCATCTAGGTAGCAGCGCCAGTTGTCCGTAGATTCTAAGTACATATTATGAGTTGGATCGTAAATTATCTGTCCTTCAATATAGCCCATAAATAAGTCTACATAAATGGGGCAAATGATCCCCCATAGCAGTACCCTTAAGCTGCAGATAGCATTCATCCTTAAAATAGAAACCATTTTTGGTTAATACATGTTCAGTAAGGCAGATTAAAAAGGTATTAAATCCGAAGATATATAAAGAACATGATTCAACCAATATTCCAGGGGCATTAAACTGGCCCAATGAGGAATATTGGTATTCAAAGCAGACATATCTGAAGTGCACATATACCACCCTGACTCAAGTTGCATCTCTCTGATAATATTCAAAAAATCCACAGCATCCTGTATACGAGATCTGACATGTCCTAATAAAAGTTTCAAATAATGAGTAAGAAAGGCAGGTAAAAGTTCCATAAGAGAGCCTTTACCAGATACTGTCAGTCTCCCTGGAGGTTGGTTCAGTCTTATGGGTCTTAGGTAACATATAGAAATATTGCTTCAATGGATCCTTAATTGTTAGATGGAACACTACTTTCCTAGAAATAATTCCCTCCACTAAAGCAAGCTTCAAAAACTGATAAATATCAGACTTAAATACAGGGATTTTCTGCTGATGTTTGAGTGCTGGCCTTTTGTCTTTTTGGATATTCTTTAGCTATGTCCACATCCTCAAAGGTATTACACAATTGTGTGCAGATCTCACTGTAAACGGAGCAACCTATACTGAGCCAGAAGATATAGCAAAACTACTGGCCAACAAATTCAGCTCCAACTTTAATCCTCTCTCCTCTTCAACACTCCCTCAGGAAATGGCATCAAATATAACTCTCTTTGCTATCATTAGGGAACAAGTCCTTAATGTTCTCTCTAAGGCCAAGAACACTGCAT
The DNA here is from genome assembly GCF_019279795.1 of Protopterus annectens. Classification (NCBI taxonomy): domain Eukaryota; kingdom Metazoa; phylum Chordata; order Ceratodontiformes; family Protopteridae; genus Protopterus; species Protopterus annectens. Next base: position 1,289,211,513 of record NC_056728.1, read on the forward strand.
CAGTAGGCCCAGACAATATCACAGAATACCTTCTAAATAGCATGAAACATGATCTATCAGGACCTCTGGAATTGCTATTTAATGTAACCTCCAAACAGACTTCATGCCACATGAATGAAGAACAGCAACTGTCATCCCTCTGCACAAAGATGGGCCACCTACAGACCCGGTATCTACAAACCCATAAGTTTCACTAGTCTTATATACAAAGCCATGGAAAGAATTATCATAAAAATGGTCACTAATGACATAGGAAACCTCTAGACACTAGACCCATACCAATTTGGTTTCATCAAAGGCAGGTCATGCCTTCTCAACCTAGTGGACTTTTTTGAGAAGCTCACCAAAGCAATGAATGGGGGAAAAATGGTTAACACTGCCTACCTTGACCTGGCAAAGGCATTTGACACAGTCCCTCACTCGTGCATTGTTAACAAACTTAAGTGCTTATGAACAAACCTTTATTTCACCCAGTAGAAAGCCAGCTGGCTCACAGATGGGCCCCAGAAAGTTAGAATTGAGGAGTCTACCTCTACAAAGAGGCCAGTCACAAGTGGAGTCACTCCGGGATCTGTTCTGGGATCACCCCTTTTTGTCATTTACTTGTCTGATGTCACGGCCAATGTCAGTGGTCTCTAGCTGACTAAATTTGTAGATGATTGCAAATTAGGAGCTGTTACTGATCCACCCACCAACAAAAATGTTCTTCCGGAAGGGCTGACACAGATAAACAATTGGTGCCAGAGCCATGGACTAAAACATAATGCTAAGAAATGCATAATAGTAGCCTTCCGAAAGTCATCCACCCCTAGTAACTATCTTATTGGCACTACAGCCGTAAGAGTTGACCCTTTAGTCAGGGACTTGAGGGCACACATACACAGTAATCTAAACTTTGACCATCAGATGTCTACAGCAGTGAGGAAATCATTCTATGTTGTGCAACTTATAAACAAAGGTATGGCATCTAGGTCCAAGGAAGTCATTGTTCCACTGTATTCAGCATTCATCAGACCTGTCATTAAGTACAATATCCCCTTTGGCGTGTACCTATCCAGACATATCCAGCAACTGAAATGTCCACAGAGGTTCCTCACTAAAAGAAAAATGGGAGCAAGTAACATGTCATATGCAGACTGCCTCAAGGTCCTATCCCTGTATTTTGTTTCCTAAAAGCTGTCAAGGGGAGATCTTTGCTTGACATACAAGGCATTCTCAGACCCCACTCTGATGAATCTCCTGCATAGCCACAAAACAAACAGCTCTGGAATTACCCATTCTAAAGACTTAAGCCTTACCTGTGATATAACTAGGACTTGCTGGAGAGACAGGTATGTATCCCAGAGACTACCCCTTCTCTGGAACAGGCTCTGTTTCATAGTGGCAGCTGTACCCAAACACATGTTGCATAATCCAGTCATCCTTGTCAGTGTAGTAGCACAATGATGCACATTTAGAGCGATGCCTTATGAAATGCACAAGCTAACGAACATTGGAACATTTTTCTGATGCCACAAGAGAAGGCTTAGTACAATGTTGACATAAATCACATTTCAACAAATGGGCTCATCAGTGCTTAACAAAGCAGCTGTTTGGGATAAAATGGACAGAAAGTAGTGAAATACCACTCTCCTGGTATACACAAACATAGCATATCTGTGAGTGGTACAATTCCTACCTATATCAACATTCAAACCCATCCATGTCAAGCAGAGTTCCTCCCTAAACCAATTCAAGTATAACTTGGACAATTAGATGGAGAACAGGGAATTCACCTCTGGTTTGGCACCTATGTCTCTAATGGACACAGGCAGCCTGTAAATGGGTCATGTTCCAGGCCCTTGCTTGTAAATATTTCAGCTCCCAAGCCCCTACTTACACTTATCATGGGTACCAAAACTTGTTAGAGATTTGGGATGAATGACTTGGCTTAAAACGGCCCTTGTGGTCGTAAAGCCTAGTAAACACCTATGAACCTATGAACCTATACACAATATCAACTATAAGGGCCATAAGAGAAATCCTATTTTAAGTGTGAGATAGAGCACACTTCAAGGGATGACCTCATAAATGTGTTATAGCGAAGATGTTTTGGGTAAAATTGGAAGAAATTGATGGGGTAGCATTCTCCTAATGCAACTACAGTTCTTGGATGTACAGTTGACTAAGAAGGAAGATGGCATACATACAAATATGTTTAGGAAATCTTGCTGGAAGAATAGTTTGCTACATCGTAGTAGTATGCACCCTGCATATGTTTACCCCAATACAATGAAAGGTCAAGCTCTTAGAGTACCAAGGCTAACTAGCCATGATGCGGCCTACCAAGAGACACATAGGATGTTAGTGAATAACTTCAAACATTGAGGCTATAGTGCAAATGAAATAGAAAAGGCTATGAATGGTAATGAAACACAGAGAAGGAGGAAAGGGAGACCATTTTTTGGTAGGAGTGATACTATCATAACTGGTGGGGATGAGAATGATGAGATGGTTTTGGAAGGTACTAGTACGGTTAGAGTAATAATCCCATTTACAAACAAGAATGTTAAGGTTAGAAACATAATAGATAAAAATTGGAGACTACTAAATGTTGATGAAAGAATTTCAACAATAATGGGAGTAAGACCAAGGTACACATACAGGAATACTAAGTCTCTCAAGAGGTTACTATGCTATGAAGAAGGTAGAACTTTGAATGAAGTATAATCGAATAGGAGAGGGACATTCACCTGCAGAAGTTGTAATCAATGCATGTATATGGCAAGCGATAATAAGTTTGCCATCCAGATACTGGACAAGAATATGTTTTTAATCACTATGCTGATTGTAGAACAAGGGACATGGTATACCTGGCAGAGTGTCAGACATGTAAATCCTTTTATGTAGACAAGACAAATAGAACCCTCAGGGAGAGAGTGAGGGAACATTTGTATGCCATTAATAAAGAAGATGAGAAAAATGCACTGGCTAGACATGTGTTGAATTATGGTATGACACATAAGTTTAGATTTAGGGCATTAGAGCTAATTAGAAAGACTGGTAGGATAGGAAACATTAAAAACTTCACTGAGGGGCAAGAAAACAAGTGGATCATATGCCTACAAGCACACAGGCTGAATGGTTTAAATGATAAAGTAACACTTAAACCATTTCTAGCAGCTAGGTCATATGCACATTAGGCATTCGAATTGTTTGTTTAATGTGTTTTTTTATTAATGGTTTTTATATTGAATATGATATATTTTACACAGCTATATATGTTTCTACATTCTATATGAATTTGTGAATAAATTATATGGATAGTTTTTATGATTAGATAGGTTTTTAATAATGAATGTGGTGTCATAATTGTTTAATTAAATTGATCGGATGACAATGAAATGATGTAACTATTTAAATGGAATTGAGGATCTATATGAAAGTCTGATGAAATGTTTTTATAACGTGAAAGCGCTCACTGTTTTGCTATATTGTTTTAATTAAATCTACGTGGAGTTTCTATTATTCGCTGTGGTGTTGCCTCTTGTGTTTTTTCTGGATCTACGTATTTTTTCTGAGGGGCACTTAGTCCAGGACTGTTTTGTTTTATTTACACAGTGTCAACTACAAACACCACAGGAAAAGTTTTATTTTTAAGAGTGTGCTGCAACACATTTGAAAGGATAACCTTATCAGAGTGTAACAGAGCAATTGAAGTGTTAAAAGTGTAAGAAATTGATGGGGAAGCCCTCCCTCCTAGTGTAAACATTTCTCATCAGTGGAATTGTACACATGTGGTTTGTACATAAATCAATATCAACCTGACACAAGGGTCACACACAGTCATCCTTGTTCCTCACTGCTGAGATTCAAACCACCTCCTTATTTAGTTACATAGTCTAGACAACACATTACCAACTGCAAGCACCACGGGGAAATCTGATAAAAAGAGTGGCATAATGCACATTTCACATTTGAAGGGATGACTTCATCAGTGTGTTGGAGTACAAACATAATTAAAAGTATGTACTGTTTAGATAGAATCATAGTGAACTCATCATATCCTGAATACAGCAGACCATTACAACTTATACAAGTACTACAATTAAGACATCACTTTATTTTTGTCCAAAATGCTTCCTGAACTGCACTATTAACAAGCTATTTTCCACAAATGATGGCAATGTGTTAGCACATGCATAATTTTCTTTTTAGGTTTTGAACAAACAATGGGACTTAGCAGTGGTCTGTGTACTTCATAACAACTTTTGAACAAATGAGGACTGCAGACATATAAACAGTTCTGATTGTAATCTATTTCAGAACAGATCTGTGTTATGTTTATGTTTTCTGTGCCATGATTTACACATTTATCAAAATTAATTGTAGTAAAGTACTGGATAATACAGGTGCATACTTAGACTGATCTCATAACTGGTGAATGTCCATGGCTTTGAGGTACGTTGTACTGGTCCTTGTGCAATTGTATGTGTTTATATGACATCACTGGACACAACTGTCACTGCATGATAACATACATGTAGGTGTCATAATCAAAAGACTTCAGAAAATGCATGGCAATGTAAAATAATTCATCTTAGCACCTTTAGTGTGTATAACAACAATAATTTTAAGATGTATCTAGTGTAATGTACTTGTTACCCCCATCAATCTTTGATTAGACTAAATGCACTGTACTTATTGCTGGGAAAGTAGGAGTATATTTGGATTGATTATGAACCATATAAAGGACCAAGCATGTCAATGCTGGTGGAATCACAGATGTTTGCAAGAATCTGATGGACAAAATGTAATGATAAATTCTAATGTTTAATTCTTAGATCTGATACTGGATTCAAACACCTCGTAATCTACACCAACAGTCTATAGCATGACCAATAGATAATAACACTACAAAGGAAGGCAAGTGTCTGGTGACAAAACACACACATTTAAAGAGACTATGGAGAAACTAGGAAGCAAGGGAGTTTGTGTGCAGCATACTTACCAACAATAGTTAAAACTGAAACATCCCATATGGTTGTTGAGTCCTTTGGCTTTTCCCGGTTAGGGGTCGCCACAGCGGAACTCCGGTCCGCTAATGATTGGCAGTAGATTTTTACATGCCGAGTTGCCAGCCCTGACACACAACCTTCAACGAAGGTACGCCCATTCATGCATGTCTCCACACAGAAGACGCTCTAGCTGAGAATCGAACAGGACAACGTCTTTCTGTGAGGTGACAATGCTACCGCAGCACCACCTGAACCATCCCATATGGTGCATATTCAAATTTGCAGCTTGTTCAAAATATAATAATAACTGTCTCCTTGTAGTGCTATCAGTCTGTCTTTCCATAGTGCAGTGAGGATAAGCACACTAGAGTGAGGGGCAGCAGACTAATGTGGCAGAAGACAGAATATTTTTGCCATAAAAAGTGAGCTGCCATCTACCATGACTTACAGCTAATGCTCAATGCCAGACATTATGTAAATACTGAAGACAAAGAATGATTAGACAGATGGGGGCAAGTGGGAGAGGGGAGAGAGAGACAAAAAAAAACTTTTTTGCTTATGGGCTATTTCTGGCCAAGCTGTGGTGTGTTAACCTGAGGTATTCCATTGCATTAATTTGGTAATGCTCTGGACAGTAAAGCATTTCCAGTATGGAGCAGCTAGGGTAGGAGAGTAGAAACATGATTAAGACATAAGTAGGATAATGATGGATCAATAACACATGTAGCAACAGTTACACCACAATATTAATATGAGAAAAAAATTATATAATGTTTGACAAACCTCTGAATTTGAACCCTTGAAAATATGCAAAAAATATTATATAACGTTTGACAAACCTCTGGATTTGAACCCTTGAAAATATACAAAAAATAGTCTACAGACTTGAACATTATCCAAACACATCACATATGAACTCACAATTCACAAAGTTAAAATCACAGATTTGAAGAGAGAGTGATAAATTGAAGTGAGGGAGAATGTAGGCATCGGGTTTCTTCACAGTAATGACAGTTGTAACATTCCATAAGGCATGGATTATATCCAGCAGTATAGTAAATATGTGAGAACAACTGTCTTACAATAGTGCTGCCTATCTGTATTTCTGTAGCTTAGCAGGACTAAGCACATTTGCATGACAAGAACTGTAGTGGTGTGGTCAATGATAAAATATTCAGTTTTTGGCATAGAATGTTAAACTTCACTGACTATCACTCATCTTTAGTGCATGATGCCAAGCATTGTGCAAATACTAAGGGTAAAACTGAAAGTCTTTTTTTTTAATGGGTCATCTGTGGCCATGAGTATTGCATGTGATTCTATTTTTTGACCAGATTAAACATATGACAAAGGGGTTGATAAGATAGTGGTTGAATGGGGGTTAGGCAGAGGATAGGACACAGAGGGAAAATACAGGAATGTGTAGGTTGGTGGTGGGAGAGCACCATAGCTATCCACTTCTTCACATTGCAGATGTATACTTGTAACAAGATTTTGATGAATTTGGATAGTCACCATATCAGGTCTGGGAGACAACAGGTGAATGATATTGTATGGTGAATTGGACCAAATACATTGCATCAAGCAGACACATAGATGATGAGGAGAGCTATGCATGAGGCATAACTGTTTTTTTTTTTTGTGGGACAGGCAGGTACCCGTTATTGTTTTAATTTATTTTGAAGAGTGAGCACTGTTGAGAAAGGTGGTAAATGTGGTTAGGAATAAGATAACTAGGTAGGTAGGTAATTTAGGTTGCAGGTGAAGATATGCAGGACATACAAGATAGACAAGGATGGTGATGGACACAAAAGATTGGGGAACATAATGACTGGGTTTAGGTAGCGGACATCAGAGAAGCAGTCGCATCCAGCATGGGCACAGTGAGGATCTCTTCCTCACTCTCAGAACTGCCATCACTGTCTCCTGTCACAGATCAATGGGCCAGTACTGGATGGGACATCAAGTTTACAATTTGATGCAGCCACCACTAGTACTACTCCTTTAGGATAGCAGAGCACCAGCCCCTGGGGCAGAGCTATCTGATGCAGTTGGAGCAGATAGTACAGTCATTGTGGTGGCAATGCTGACAAGTTGGAACACAGATGTATTGGGTTTCTATGCTGCTTGCTGTGGTGCTGCCACAGCCACCTGTGAATGTATGGTGGCCTGATCACTAGTGAGCAGTCTATGACCCTTAGCTTTCATTTGTTTTGAAGCAGCAATGTTTCCACACAGAAAAATAAGATATATGGGGTTTAGGAAAGAAAACATTAATAATAACATCAATTTTGTGTCATTTTAATATTTCAAAATATAAACAACTTGACAAATACATATAGTAAACTTTGCCATATCTACTTATACTCTGAAGTCATAAATGTGTCGTAAAATACATCAATCATACTGCTATTATAAAATAACTACTCAATTCCCAAGTATCCTACTGACAGGCATTACCCCAAAAATACAAAAAACAGAAAGAACTACAAGAAAGGAATTTAATTATGGCTTTGTTTTATAGATATCCATAGACAGTCACAGAATCAAAAATGTCATTCTAAATAATTGGAAACGTTTAAGGGGAAATGTAGATTTAGCAGGAATGGCAAATCATACACCAATATTTGTATATAAAAAAATCAAATTACTTAAAGCAACTATTAGGAAATGAAAATACCAACATACAGGTTAAACAACTAATAAAAATTGTGGTACTTATAAATGTGGCCTTTGTACAGCATGTAATTATATGTTGGTGGTACCCAATACTGACATCATGCATTTATATAGGACCACAGTTATTAAGGAATATTTGAATTGCAATTCAACAGGTATAGCATATATAACAATTTGTTCCTACTGTGATGCATACTATATAGGTACGACTACATGGACATTATTCAAAAGAATAAAGAAACATTTATATGAAATTAGAAGGAAGGATGAAAATGATGCTTTATTCAAACATACTAAACTGTGTAAATATTTTAAGAAATTTTATTTTAATTTTCTAGATAGTCCACTTGATGTGTAGGCCAAGAATTACAAAAATATGTTGGAAATGGAGATCACTATGTGGCAACTAAAATTGCAGGCTGATAAATATCCTGGAATGAATGAGACCATTAATATAAAATGTTTTTGAAAGATAGAATGCTGTGTAAATGAATCAATGGCTTAAAACAGTAAAAGCATTTGTTTTTGCAATTAATTTTTATATACATCTTAATAAGATTTTAATTCTTGGTAGAAATAGCAGTTAATTGATTGTGTTAGATGATTTGTTTAAGGGCGTCATGAGGTTGCATAAAAACATTACCAAAGATATTTTTAAACATTCTGAGGAAGTCCAAAGCATTTGTTGGAAGAAAGTGCTAAATAAAGTATGGGCCGGATTCACAAAGGCTTGCACAGAGTCTAAGAGTAGAGGAAGACTCCATGCAGCCAACAAGTCTTCCGAGCGATCCAGGAACAGCCGGCAGGGGCATGTAAGAGAGCTCCTAAAACTCCTCTTACACGGACAAGGCTAGGATATGCAAATTACCTCATTTGCTGCTGAAAGGCATGCAAATGAGGTAAAACTGCAATTCAGGAAACCCTAACCTGTCCAAGTAAGAGTAGTGTTATTTACAGAAATGTACTCCGATGGCAACTGAGTACATTTCTGCAAATAGCAAAACGGAGCCGTGACAGCTTGAAAAAAAGGATGCATCCAGTCGAGGAAGCATGCCAATGGCCAAAAATACAGCCATTGGCAATGTCCACCGATGCAAAAATAAAATAAATTAAAATATTTTTTTCCCGATCGCCGATGTTTAAGCGTAATGCAGCACCCTGCAAACGCGGTGAGCTGTAAAAAACAGAAAACCAATAATTAAAATGCAGAAATGTGGATTTTACAGTAATCCCTAATATACAATGCAAGGAAATGGCAGTCCAAAGACAACATGGCTACAGAGTAGAGGTTGCTAAGGGGGGAAGCTCAGTCTAAGAGTTGTAACCAAGCATTAGTAGGCAATCCTATGCAAATGAGGGTAAGGATAGTGAATCACATGTTTACATAGCAAAAGAGCACAGTCAGTGTAGTGTAGGAGTAGGATAAGGGGTGTAACAGAGTAGAAGATAGGTGACATCATAAGGGGGGTATGTCTGAGAGAAGTGAAGCTCATTGGAGTAGAGTGTCATGTGTCTGCTGTCAGATACTAATCACTGGAAGAGGTGTGTCAACAGGTACCCTAGCTAAAGGCAGGAAATTGAAGGTGTATGTCATGAATAACACCAAAGTTTCTTGTAGAAATGCCTGCACCATGTATGCGCGCATGTGCGTGCCTGTAAAACCGAGTAAGCCTGTGTGCGCGTGTGCGCCTGTGTGCGCACATTTAAGCCGGAGTAAGCAAGTGTAAGGATGTTGAAACCTGTGTAAGCATGTTTGCACCTGTGTGCACGCGTGTTAGCAAGAATAAGCAAGTTGTAGTCCATGTAAGCACGTGTGCGCGTGTTTGCGCTTGTGTGCGCGGCGCTGCCCCCCCCTGAGGAAACAGAAAGGGAAAAGGAAGCACAACAAATACTAGGAAGTTAACCAGGGAGTACTAGCAGAGCTAGCAGGTGAAAACAATCAGAATCAGGCAATTACACAGGCAGTACACCAGCCCAGCCCAGCACTTAAAACTCAGCAAACAACTTTCCACTATGTTTTTCTCAGAGACACTGCAACACTGCAGTAAGCTAATAGAAGTGAAAACTGAAAAAGCTTTACTGAGACAAAGAAATGTTAGGGGCTACCACTGCTGTTATAAGGTGACATATGCAACATGCTGAGGGTGGTGACAATGCGAATGCTACTGAGCAATCTACAGTGAGGAGACATAGAAGAGTGTACAGGCCTAGGGTAACCTAACAGGGGCTACATGAGCTGGAGATAGTTGAGCGCTATAGAGTGGACAGAGACCTCATGCAGCAAATTGTTGAGCTGTGCAGGCCACGCCTCACACACAGAACCAACAGAGGGAAACCCATCTCAGTGGAAACCAAGGTATGTGCTGGCCTAAGAATATTAGCAACAGGTACCTTTCAGAGACCAACTGGTGATATGATGGGGTTTTCACAGGCATCAGCATCCAGGGTACTGCACCAGTTCCTGAATGCCATGTCAGCACATGTCGGTGATCATGTATATTTCCCCAATTCCCGTGAGGTATTTGCCAGCAATTTGTGTCTCTTCCAGCAAATGGCAGAAAACCCTGAGGTAGTGGGTGCAATAGACTGCACGCACATTCGCATCAAAGCACCAGCTGGTGAGCAGGGTAGGGTCTACTATAACCGCAAGGGTTACCCCTCCATCAACTGCCAGGTCATGTGTGATGCCCAGGGCATAATAATGAATTTGTGTGCTGGCTGCCCTGGAAGCTACCATGACTCCCATATCTGGCATCTGACACAGCTGTACCAGACATTTGCCAATGGGGACATCCCTCATGGTCACCTAGTGGGGGATGCTGGATATGCACTTGAGCTGTGGCTGATGACACCCATCAGAAATGTACACACACCTGAACAGGAACACCATAATGAGGCACACGCACAAACATGAAATGTAATCGAGCGTGTGTTTGGGCTGCTGAAGTCATGGTTCCGGTGCCTGGACACATCTGGTGGAGCCTTGCAGTACTCACCAACTATATGTACCCAAATAGTCATGGTATGTGCTATGCTACACAATATGATCCTGCGAAAACAGCTGCAGCAGGAGCAGCATATGGCCGGGCACAACAGCCCCCCACCATTGCCAAGGCCATCACAGGCAGAGCGTGACTTGGAGGAGGAACAACCTGAGCCTGCCCCAGTAGGCAGAAGGAGGCGTGCCCAGTATGCTTTGGCCTTGGCAAAGAGGCAACACATAGCATATACACTGGCTCAGTAGAAACCCTGGAAATGATACCTCTCTCTGACTCACACATATAGTAAAAGGGATGCCTAACTTGACACTACCTGTTAACAAACATGTATAGGGAGTATATAATGTGCATCCGACATAGGCAGCCCTGCAGCACCACCTGAGGCATGATTGCTATGTGTTAAGCAATATAAATCACTGCTAAACAGCTCTCACCACTATTTAGTATATGTAAACAAAACTGCACACACTAAGTAGTACAACTACAGGCAATGTTGAGCAATATTGTGCACTGTTCAGCAATGTTGGTCAACATTCAGCAATGTTGTGCAAGTCTGGTCAAATGAGGACATAGTTCATCAAAAGCAGGTTAACATGTTCATATTTGCTTCATTTTTCTTGAAGCAGTCTGTTCTGGCATGCATGAACATATGAAGCGGTGACAGTCCTCAAACCCATGATACAGTGCACTATAGTCATAGTACAGAACCACTAAACCATGACAGTATGTCAATGGTCAGCTTGTATGAAAAAATGTTGATAAGTCAATGCAAAATATCTCATGGAAACCTTGCAGGCATAGCATAATCCCTGTCAAGTTAAGACACAAAGGTGAAGCCTGCAGTAAGAATAGAACCTGATATTCAACACACATATAGTATAAATGTTAATATTGGTAATGTTCACACACATCAACAAATGTAGTGGACCTCAGACAGCAACATAGTGCAAGGTCACACTGGGCATGCTCACACACTTGAATATATGAGACAAATGTCAGGCAACAAAACACTGAAAGTCTGAACTGGGCATGCTCACACACTTAGGGCAAGTTTAAGTACAGCAGTGAGCCACACATGTTGCATGTGTCAACCCAGGAACCTCGCACTATTCACCAATCTGCCATGTGCATACAGTGATATGACAACAGACACATATATAATATAGTGAAATCCTGTCATAATCAAATATGTTATGCAGATGCCTAGGCTGTTCATAGAAAGTGGTAAAGCAAAGAAGAAACAAAACCTGCAATAAGTACCATCACTGAACAATGTGCATCCCAAACATTAGCATAGGTTCAGAGGTTGACACTAGGCTATCTGCCCTAGGGTATGTAGAAGCCTAGCCACAGTGTGTTTGTATTTTGCAACCTCGCTAGATCAGTAGACTGTGCCTGTGAATAGTAGGTCACACAAGATATCTCACATATGTTCATTTCATTCTGCCTATGTCTAGCAGGGACCCATAACATATCCCAGGGCTAAACATATGATCACCCATCCACCTGTGAAGATGTCACTTGTAGGTGGTCAGTGTGGGTCTGTGCGTATGTGGGACTGTGATCACATTCCTGAGTGAGTGGAGCCTCTGTGATGGGAATCTGTCCCTCCAGCATGTCCTATAAACGTCATTGCTGACATAGCTGTCCCTGGAGCATGTAGCTGTAAGGGACTTTGATATCCTGATGTGGAGCCTGTCCATCAATGCTGTGATGGACATGGCTTCAAACAAAAGGCACAGACTGCATCCAAGTAGGCAGTAAGCAACTGAGGAGAGCTGAGGTCACCATAGCCAAACTGTGCATGCCATCTGTGTGAGTCCCTAGATCCACTTGGTCATGTACATTTGTGTACATTCCAGTTGCTGCAGGTGTTGGGTTAGGTACATCCAAAATGGGGCATTGTATCCAAGCAATTGCCTGATGAGTATAGGGTCACAATGACCCCACCTGATCTGGATGTAAAACCCTATGGGATAAGGTGGGCTAAATAGAAGGTGTGTCCAACAACATTGGCAACGTGAATGTCAAAGGCGAGAGTACTAAGTATTCATGTCCCCAAATCACAAATCACATACACTGTACGTGATGTATCATCACCTATGCGGTAATGTGTGGGCACGATGTTACTACCAAAGGTGATGACTATGCATCTAAAGGAAGGTAGCTGTAGGCCATGGCTCTGGCACCAGTCATCCATCTCTGTGAGACCCTTTCTGAGGATGCTTGTGCCAGCTGGGGAGTCGATTATAGCACACAGCTTGCAGTCATCTGCAAACATGGTCAGCCATATTCCTCCTGTGTTAGCCAGTACATCTCAGAAATATATACAGAACAAGAGAGGTCCCAGGATTGAGCCCTGTGGGATGCCACGTGTAACTGGTGTATAGTCAGACATGGCACCTGCAATACTGACCATGTGGGTGCCATCCATGATCCAGTTAGCAATCCATCTTGTGACATATGTGTAGATATTGAATCCGGTGATCTAATGTATAAAGGCTGAGTGGGGTATTGTGTTGAACTGGTGTGTGAGCTCCAGGTAGGCTGTGTGGACAACCCTCTGTACATCTATAGACCTTTTAACTGTTTAAAGACATCAAACAGGTGCAAGAGCCAAGATCTGCCCACAACAAACCCAAATTGTGTATGATCCAGTGTCTGTAGGTTCACAATGTCTATGTGTATGTGTTCCATGATGTTAAACTCCATAGCTTAGCAGACCAGGATAGTTAGGCATATAGTGCAATATTTCCAGGGTCCCTTGTGGCACCAGCACTGTGGAGCGGGTACACCATAGCTGTATGCCATTCCATGGGTACATATCCTGTAGTAACTCTGATATTGAACAGTGACATAATGTGAGTGTGAAGTTCGTCATGAATCTCGTGTAAGCCACAGTCTGGTCCCATTGATGCTGTGCTGTCTGCTATGGAGAGGGCAGCACTCACCTGTTCATCTGTGATGTCAGGGAGGCTACACCTTGTTGGGATGGACATGTGCACTGCAGGGGGGATGGTGGGGAAACATTCCCACTGAACCTGTTGTCCAGGATGTTTGCAATGTCAGTGGGTTCACTGTATCTTTTGTAATTATGCAGTAACTCACAGCATATCTGTGAGTTCCCACCCAGGTCCCTGACATAACTAAATAAGGCCTTGTGATTGTCCATAGTGTCTGTTGCAAGTGTCCGTTAGAAGTGGGTCTTAGATGAATCAACAAGTGATCATAGCTATACCATAGTACTGATCAGAGATGCCTTCCTGATTGTGATTGTGCTCTATCATGTAGTAGCCTCCTCCTGTCCTTGTATAGTTCATTAATGGCCATGGTCCACCAGATAGGTCCCCTGCCTTTGAAGGAGTGAGTCTTGTAGTTATCTGGGATAGCATGATCCATTCATTCCAGTAGTTGTCCATAGAATGGGCTTGTAAAGGATTAAGTGGTCTTAGCCATAATTAACACTGCCCCAGGGTCTTTGAGGGATACCACCTTGGTTTGTATAAGTGGGATATTTGCTCATGAGAAGTATGTCACTGAGATCACCTAGGATGTGTGTGTGTATGGGATATGTATGTCCAGTGAGATGAATGTATGTTCTGATCTTAACAATGAGGAGTATACCTCTGGTGTGGAACATAGAGTCCCCATGTTGGTGATGATCAGGTCCCACATGTTTTAACCCCCTGTGGTTGTGGTGACCAGGTCTGCCATAGCATTTGAGTGTAACAATCCTAGCAACTGTTGTGCGAGGGTGTCAGTGCTTGAGTAGTATACCCAGTCAATGTTTGTGTATTTGAAGTCACACAATATAATGGTGTTTGGTGAGACCTTCACATTCCCCAGTGTTCCCAGGAATAACGAGTGTTGTTCCCGAGTTTGGGAGTGTGGTTTGTAACAGTCTACAAACTGAAATGCAGTTTGGCCCACTGTCAGTTGCACATGTACGTTCCCCGATGCTTTGTGCAGTGCTACCAACCCGGAGGTGTGTGTATGATTGATGTATATGGATACCCCCCCCCCTATTGTTGTTGTCCGGTTCGAGTCTTGTGTCAGAAAACCATGGTATGAAGTAAAACCTGGTAGTGCTGGTGTGCTTTTGTGAGCCTGAACCAGGTGTCTGTTACTGCACATATATTGACAGACTCCATACTGATGTGAGTCCTGAGTGCATGCATTCTGAGGGTTAGACATCAGTTGTTGAGCAGCATTACTCTCCGTTTACTTTACCCTGTAATGTCTATGGCTGTGGTTTTGTCTTCTGAGCCTCACTTCAGACAGCCACTATGGGTGTGGCAAGAGCCTAAGCCAGTCTGTGAAAGCCTAGGGGTGACAGGTGCATGGCGTCCATAGCGAATGTATGTGGCATGTTGAGCATGTAATCCCAGGCTGACAGACACTGGATCCCCTTTGAATGACAACAATATGTTAGGTAACTATTAAAAGTGATCAGTTTGTCTGTATACTGTGACATAGTACTTGGTGAGGGTAAGATGCTACACAAGGTCAGCGTCATACTGGCCTGGGTTACATGATCAGAGAGCTCCTCTATGTCCCTTGTCATGTAGTCCAGGGAGGAACATCTGAGGGTTTACACACCAGCATGGTCAATGATGGAGCCATATTTGTACTTGCAGTGGACTGACAAGAGTACATGTGTCATGTGGCAGATCCTGGCACCCGACACACAGCACAAAGTGACCTTCTTCTTGTTCAGCCTGGTGAGTGGGATGTCAGTGTGACAGACAATTACAGTCACCTAATACAAGTGTATGAGGTGTGTTGTGTAGGCCTAAGGGCAGTGACTGTGTGGCACAATGACTTTGTGAACTATGTGATAAGTGTGTATGGTTGTGGGTTAGCAGTTGTTTGCGTGTCTGCTTTGGATGTCTCTGCTGCTTAGGCAGAGTATATTTAGATGCTCTGAGTATGTGTTTTGTGTCAATGTATATGGTTTGCTGTTGTCATAGGTCCATGTGAGACTGGATTTGTGGTGTGTGTGGTTACCTTCACCACCTGATAGACTGTGCCAGTCACGGCTTATGAGAGCTCAGCCTCCTGTCTGTCTATACAGTTGCACCTCTCACATATATCTGAGTTTGTTGGCAGGAGGACAGTATTCTCTGTGTACATAAGGCAGTTGTAGCAATGCGTCAAAATTCCAATATGCACCAGCTGGACTGGAGAGTACACACAAAACCGACCTTTGGACATGCCAGGATATAATAATGACATACACTGTTGACTGATCACAAAGGATCAGTAGTGTGTGAAGTGTGTAAAAGAGTATAACAGGGGTTTAGTGTTCAGGTTTGTTGTTGCTTTGGAAAGATAATCTGCGAAGGAGTACAGACAGAAACATTACACTTCCTTCAGCTATGTCAGAAATAGCAATGTACCATCATATATGTCCTGAGTCAGGGTCAACTGTACCTGACTGACAATGTTGACACCCTGTCAGACAGGCCCATACATACATACCCACCTCACAGTGACAAAAGGCCCTATCATCATACCAGGAGATATCACATGTAGAATGTGTAAACTGCTCCTCCCAAAGCCAAATGAATCCCATCACGTGGATAACATTGTTTCCCCATATGTGTCATAAGTGAACAACAAAACAAACAGACTCTGCACCTGAACAGTCTGTTGAGCCTCACACTCTCTACAGGATCTTACACTGTTGAATGTGTTACAGCAACATGTGGCACACCGCACAAGTGTTGGTGCACAACAGACCATGGGAACTATAGCCCTATAAGCCTATGAAGTCCGAACTGCTAGTCCATGGAGTCCATCATGATTGCAGTCAGGAACAGAGCTATTGTAATCCGACAAACACACAACCCAAACATCTGTGGTATGTTAATGAGCATATCATGTTCCCCAAACCTGCTAGATTTCTTGCAAGGCAGCCACCCAGGACA
Source organism: Protopterus annectens (assembly GCF_019279795.1). Classification (NCBI taxonomy): domain Eukaryota; kingdom Metazoa; phylum Chordata; order Ceratodontiformes; family Protopteridae; genus Protopterus; species Protopterus annectens. Next base: position 1,289,228,118 of record NC_056728.1, read on the forward strand.
TACATCACTGAAAGGAGCAACACAGGTCCCACATAGACTTTGAATAGCCCTTTACCAACATCACAGACACATGTTGTATCCACAAAACCAACAATCCATGCATGAATATGTATTGTCATATGAAGGAATGGTAATTTGTCCACAGATAGATCACACAAGCTATGAATTGTGGATTCCTGTTCAAAATGTTCACATCTGCTGACCCACAAGGTTCATTGCTGGGATTGCATAACACTAAGTGCACACACATTACCATGTCCAGTCTGATGATGTCAGCATCCTACAAATATAGCATGGGAATCAAAACCACAAAGTAAAGCATATAGCGCGTCATGTTAATGCGTATCAAACTCGTATCGTAACATAGTTAGGTAGGGGTTTGCATCCTGCAATTGCTGTGGGGGTGTATGTGTGTGATCCCCTTTGGGAGGAGTGCACTTTTTGTAGACTTTCACAACACATTATGATGATGTCAGTATCCCACAAATACAGCAGTAAAGATTAAAACACTCAGTACAGCATATAGCGTGTCGTGTTAATGCGTATCTCGCTAGCATCATAGTTTAGTTAGGTAGAGGTTAGAATCCTGCAATTGCTGAGTGTGTGTGTGTGTGAGATTGCCTTTGAAAGGAGTGGCCTTTTTGGAGACTGTGGAAACACATTAGGAGAGGTGAATACCTCTTTGCCAAGTGTGATGATGTCAGCATCCCACAAATACAGCTTTGGAAATGAATACTTCCAATAAAGCATATAGCGTGTCATGTTAATGCGTATCTCTCTAGTTTCATAACATAGTTAGGTAGGGGTTTGAATCGTGTGAATGTGTGTGTGAAATTCCCTTTGAGAGGAGTGGCCTTTTTGGAGACTGTGGAAACACATTAGGAGAGGTGAATACCCTTTGCCAAGTGTGATGATGTCAGCATCCCACAAATACAGCTATGGAAATCAATATTCCCAGTAACGCATATAGCGCATCATGTTAATGCATATCTCCCTAGTGTCATAACATAGTTAGGTAGGGGTTTGAATCCTGTGAATGTGTGTGTGGGAGATTCCCTTTGAGAGGAGTGGCCTTTTTGGAGACTGTGGAAACACATTAGGAGAGGTGAATACCCTTTGCCAAGTGTGATGATGTCAGCATCCCACAAATACAGCTATGGAAATGATTACTCCCAGTAAAACATATAGCGCATCGTGTTAATGCGTATTTCCCTAGTGTCATAACAAAGTTAGGTAGGGGTTTAAATCCTGTGAATGTGTGTGTGTGGGGTGTGTGTATCTAATTCTTTGAGAGGAATGGCCTTTTTTGAGACTGTGAAAACACATTGAAAGAGATGGATACCCCTTTGGCTGGTTTGATGATGTCAGTATCCCACAAATACAGCAGTGGAAATGAAAACTCCCAGTAAAGCATATGGCGCATCGTGGTAATGCATGTGTCTAATACCATGACATAGGTATGTAGGGTTTTGAATCCTGCAGTTGTTGAGTGTGTGTGTGTGACACTGTTGAGCAATGTGTTGTGTGTTTTGCTTCTACTACTGCATGACATATCAGTAAAACAACAGTATGTGCATTGCACACTGCAGGCATCTGTGTGGCAAATACACATATGTACATGTGACCTAAATTGGTAACTGTGTGGACAAGACATATATATATATGTACATGTGACCTCATTCACGTCATAGATGTGAAGCCTGCTGTCAACACAACTACATCTGTTACCATTGACAGTTTTTGCTGCTGCTTCTTGGACCGTAGCTCACATATGTATGTATGTGACAAGTCCAGCCACTGTAGTGAGCTGTGCCCTAGGTCATCTGTGTCACATACACACATGACAGTTGTTATAGAATAGTGTGAGTGTGGGCGTATGCCTGTGGCATATGACAGACATGCCCAAACACAACACAGTCTGTCAATAATGGCCATTCATGGTAGGTATACAACAACCCCGTGTATATGCATACAGACACCTTATTACTTATGTGATACAATGAGGGACATCAGCATAGCTTTGGGGATGTGGATATCAAAGGACAGATGAAATCACATGTGGCTGTCTGTACACATCGGTACCCCTGCTACACATTGTGTGCTACTACCAATGTGGTACAATCAAGATACTATGTGTAGCAAATGTGGATGACTATGCTATTGTTGGATCATAGCTTCACAACATGGGTTTGTCAGCAGGTATGTGCCTGTATGATACCCTTTTGGAGGAAAGGTGTCTAATCCACGGAATAATTTGTAGGCCACTGTATGCATCACCAGATGTGGATGTACATATCCCTAGTGTGTCGGCTTGTACCTAGGACGGACACATGCCAAACAGGAGTGGTCACGGGAATGTGTGGTGGTCATTACCACAGGTAACTGGTAAAGTACAAAACCAGAAAGATTCTAATGCTACTGTGTATCCTACAGCTGTGTGTCAGTTGTCAAGACATCATGTAACGATTGGTTAAAATCAGGCTGTTGAGGTTATGTACACTACCAGAATGCTAACCAATGACTGATATCAACAGTATCACCCACAGCATAGTGTCATACCATGTCATGCACACATGTGTACCCAAGTTGTGACATATGTGTAGTGACATGCATATTGGACACCAATAGGAAATATGAAGTATTAACACTGTGTAATACAGGGCATGTCACCCTTCACATGTGCCCACCATGCACATGCATGCAAACAGTGCACCTCCACCATGTTCACAAATGTACACCCTGGAATCTGTACATTACACATCACAGACGTTACATCCACTCAGCGACACATGCTGCCAGTACCACACACATCAGCCAACTGGCACATGTGTGGACAATCCATGTTTGGAATTAACACTGGTGTATACAATACGAAATTGATAATCACTGCTGTGATGCATCATGCCTGCTCAGATACTCCTACAAGGATATCATTACCCATTACTGTTCACAACATGCTAACATTGCTACACTGCTAGTAGGTCACCCTGTGCATCAGCACCATGTTATCCTGTTCCTGCATCAGTGTCACAGATGACAGGAGGTGGCACAGTTTCATCATATGCACAGGGTGTGTGATTGTTTTCCAGAGCCTGACAATGACTCATGCAATCAACATGTATGTGTGTGTGTGTACAGTACAGTATGGGTCAGTGTTGATATGATGTGTGTGTGTATGTCAGCCCTACATGTTGGTAGTATGTGTGTGTGTGTCTGCATGCACACAGTACCCCCTTGTGGCTGCCAAATATGGGAGTTTGTGGGACAGCCACAGACTGTACCTGCCAGGCTGTACAGATCACTGTCTCCGGCCATGGACACAGTACTTGTGCCTGGCAGGGGTGACATGGACTGTATCGGGTACTAAGCCAGACTGAGTACTATCGTCAGATGCAGAGGGATGTTGACTGGACCCATGTCCCTGCTGGGACTGACCAGAGCCACGTGCACGTGGTCATCTCGGACGGTCTACCGACAGCCCAGGCAGAACATTGCTAGGGCTGGTACTGGCACTACGGGATTGGCTGGCACTTAGGTGTCATCCGTGACAGCTGCCAGCTGAGGATGTTGCTGGCGTACATCCATGTCAATGTCCCAGCCATCCTGCACTGTCCTGGCACATGGACATAACAGTGCGGAGGACATCTAGTGTCTCCCCCCAACGTCTATCAATGATATCGGTGTAATTGCGGATGGCACTGGCAAGGTCAGGGATACTGTCATTGATCACGGTATTATGAGCCCTCTGCATGCTTAGTCCCTGCCTGGTGTACCATTCCATACGTGCGTGTGCTTGCATCACAGCCCGGAACATACCTGAGGTTGTGAGACTTGTGCGGGCATGCCTGCCAGGGGCATTATGGCCAGGGATGCTCCCATGAGAATCCCTGGACATATGCCTATGTGGTACCATTCCATGTGTCTGGGCATGGCTGCTGTGTGGGGTTGCATGTACCATGGATACCACACTTTCCTGGTCAATGCCTACCGTATGCTGTTCCTCACCTAAGACCATTGGTGTTGAGGGATGTAATGGCAGTACGTATGTGCACATAGATGGGGTGGAAAGCTGTGTACTGTCGATTGGTGGATCACCGACAGACCCTGTCAAACATGCCTGTGCCACTACACATGTATCATCATGGTCACTATTAGTGGCAGTGACCTCAGGTTCCCTGCTGCACCCATCCAACATTACCTCAGCACCTGTGAGAGGGAGACAGGAAGTACACTTTACCATCTGTACAGGATGTTCGCACACATGCACATATGCACACATGCACACATGAACACATGCACACATGCCCACATGCACACATGAACACATGATCACATGCACACATGCACACATGAACACATGCATGCATGCACACATGCACACATGCACACATGAACACATGCACACATGCACACATGCACACATGAACACATGAACACATGAACACATGTACACATGCACACATGAACACATGAACACATGCACACATGCACACTAATACACTACACATTCAAGTTGACACACACACACCAACAGCAATATGGAACATAGTCATTAGTGGTTGATGGTGGAGTACAGTATCACAAGCCAAAGAGTCCTCTCACACGTGTCAGCATGCAGGATGTCTGTTGCTCGACAGCATGCAGTGCGAGTGTAGAGAGTCCTTGTAGTTAACAGTATACATGTTGTTGATGCATGTGTGTTGTTCACTGATTGGCCTCACCCTGGTAGACAATGTGTACATGGACACAACATTGCACTGCAAGTCTGAAACACTTTCCAATGTCCTGTGCACCATCACTCATAGGTATACAATCCATGTCCAAATGCATACAACTGTCAGGTGTCTAACAATGAATGCTATGTGTAGTACTGCAGGTACTGTAACTGGATGTAGTGTAGTACCATGAGCCATCATCAGGCAGCATCATGTGGTCACTCAAGGACACTGATGCATGTCACACTGGCAACTATCTTGCTGTACCTGACCTGCACCACTTAGGCTACATTAAACAGTTCACAGACAGTCATTGCATGGGCATGTCAGGTGTTCAATAGGGAGCATTGCCTAACATGACTGTGTTGTGTGTTGACGCATGTCACACTGCCCCATGATAGGCCTCTACCCTCAGGCATAGTATGTGTGCTGTGTTGAAGACATACGGGATACTGGAGTATGACCTTACAGCAGGTGTCTACATACACCATGTGTGTCATATTAACACATACTGCATATGACAAAGTGGTGTATGTTGTGTGCATATGTATTGACTATGCCTACACAATGTCCACTACAGTGTACCCCACTTGTTTGTGATGCTCTGTGTGTTGCATGTGTATGAGTCAGCTACTCATGTAACTGGGAAGTGCATAGTCACACAGAGAACATGCAGAGCATGCACTATGTGTAGGTGTTTAACATGTGTATATGGCCTACAACTCTCCTATGACATGCACATGTTATATGCTATATTGACTGTAGCCCACTCACCAGCATGGGTCTGCTGTCGTGCTATCACATCAGAGGGACCTGCAAGGATATGAGACAGTATGTCAATGTCAACAACTATGGCATTGCTAATGTGAGTCTGCAATTATACAGTAGTACATGGGGTGACAGTCACAGGGATACAGATAATGTCCAGAATTATCAGTATTACATGACACCAGGCTACACATATTCTGCATACACAGTACACATCTGATTAATGCACATTATAACACTTGGGATAACAGTGGTCTACGGATATGCCATGTTACCTGCACACTCGTTGTCGCTGTGCTGGGTGACTCCGGCCTCCATGATGACACAGGTGTGTTGTACTGGTTGGCCGGGAGCCACCACGCTGAGGAGCAGCTCTTCCACTCTGGTGAGGGGGAGTGTGTAGCAGCACCGCCACCTGTGGCAAGCTGTTGTCTGTGGACATCGGAGGCATGCTGCCGGACATGTCTGATTAAATCACTGCAGTGATGGCGTACCTGCTCGTAAGTCTGGTTATGCATGTCTACATCATTCACACGATGGACAACATCCTGCCACAGTGCAGTGCGACAGTGAAAACAGAAGATTATAATGTTGGATGAGTGCATCTGTGATAACTTCCTCCTCCTCAGGGGTATAGGATGGCTTTCTGTTGTGTGCCATAAACCTGGAAGACAATTAAACAGTAATTGTGAAAAAGCCATGTTGCACAATCAACATTCTAATGTACAGACATCGTTGAAATGCCATATGTAGCAACCTATTGGCTGTCAGCAGATACACACTTTTAATAACACATATGACTGCTAAGACCACAACTGCCTGACAGTGCCTGGCACATTCTATATACCAAACCATGTTCTGCACAGTCACAAAGTGAAACCAGTATGTAGGACTATACAACAGTACATGGCACACTGTATGTGATACAATGCAACACCTAGCCACAGGAGGTGTATATAAAGGTAATGCATAGAGACATTTGTCATCCATTTAAATCTATGTACAGTACAGTTACGGTACTAGCAGTACACCACACTACTTGCTGATAGCAAACCCCTCAGTAACATATGTGCACATTCACCACTATAGGTGGTATACTGCTGTACTACACTATACATGTTGCTAGATACGCACCTATATCCTGTGACACACATACCACCGAGGCCATGTTACAGGCATACCCACACACACATCAGACATACCTACAAGACACAAAGGTATGGCAACCCAGATTACAGTTACCTGTGTACCATACATTACTGTGTGTCAGCACATACATAACCTCATGCCTGAGGTATGTGATGTGTGAGGACTACAGGTAACAAACAAAAGTGGGTTACCAAGCCATGTGTATATAAACCATACTGTGCAGTTGAGGCATACAGCTCCAGGTAGTACTACAGTCCATACGTGACTTGTATTCACTAGTGTTAACAATCAATAAGCATACATGTACTGCTTTAGCCTACAAAGGCACACTCCATTCAACAACATCGGACTATGTCACAACGTATGCCATACTGATTTCCCTGCCTGGCAATGGCATACAGACCTTTTGATGGGATTAGAGCTACAACACTACATACCATGGTATACACAGATTCCCACTAGGCTATCACACATATACACATCATTGACACATTCACATACACATTCTCCATCACACACAGTCAACCTCACATAGCATGTGCTGCAACAGGTACATGCGTGTGTGTATTGTGTCTTAGGTAGCTGATAGGCTGTTATCCATAGGGCCTATGGAAGCCTAGACATATGGTACCCTGCATTACAACACACATGTAATGTAGGTCCATGTGCCCCTGTCATGCAGAGCCACAGGGGTGATTACTGGGTTGTGTTTCCTATCTCACATGCAATCATCATGGCTATTGACGGCAACTGCTAATGAGGACCTTCATATGCTGTTGATAGGTGGTTGGTTCCACAGTATGGTATGTGTCTGTGATGATGATGTGCCAGTCGAGCATGTTCTGCTTTTTACATTACAAGATGTTGATCAGTAGAGTGTGTATCTTGTCTGGTGTTCCATCTGTTTACATGGAGCACGTACAACACCTGTGGGTTTGCCATAGCTTTGTACGTTGGGCAGGCGTAGCCTCTGGGTAGGCGGTATGTGACACAGTGTAGCTGTGGTTTTGTAAGACAGTCAGCATAGGGCATCTGTTGGAATCCGGTAATACTCTTTGTGAGGTATGTGTCTGGCATCTACTGTTGCTGTGGATGTCTTCTGAGGTACATACCAACAGGGACATTGTACTCTATGATGGGTGTTATGACTGATGAGTGGAGTGGAACCCTGACCTCTGTTTCCATGGATGACACACATTTACTGACGACATGTGGACTGTACTAGGTTTACATGACTAGTGTGGCACAGTGATCATCATTAGGGACACTACTGTCCACCTGTGTTCCATAGTCTCTTATCACACCTTCGGTGTTGAGTACACTACCACCTATGTGTTAGTTCATGGGTACAGTGCTTTTAACAACAGAGATGGCAATAAATGTACAACATTCAGCTGGAGCGTACATTTCAACATCCACTGGTGTACACATTGATATGCATATCAGCACATATACAGTCCACCTTTCATGGTGGGAATATCAATTATGCAAAGGTTGAAGGGGATACAGTTATGTAATGATATTGCACAGTCTTGTGCAGAATGCATAGAAGGTGTTCTCAGCCCATATATGTTTAGCAGGACCCCATATCTGGGAGACTATATACCTAACAAAGCATACCCACGGCATTTGAACAACACATGTCATATGCCAGCACTGTATGCTGTCTTGTTTGACACACACTACAACCTACATATATATATGCACATAACAACCTGCACCAACATATAAATGTCCGCCCTTCACAAACAGTTGCAGCATGTCCCTTGCTCTATGCACATGTTCAGATGCGCATAAATCAGACACACATGTATCTCATCATATGTGTGTGCCATACAGACACAAGGTCCACACTGTTGTAAGTCCATACACCTCACAGATGACCTGTTGGGCCTTGCTACAACACGGACAGTTGTCACATGTGTGCATACAGTAATAGTACAAGAGTATACATAGTTGAAAATGATACATTACTATGCTAGCCTGCTACAGCGGTTGCCAATGCTAAGTTACACATTATGTGACTGTCATGCATGTCTTACTCTGTGACATCCAAGTTTATCTAGGTGTTTGCAATACTCCCCAAAACTGCCATTAAATGCAGTACTGTACAGACCATAGATAACACGTTCAGATGTTTGACATGTACTGCTAAGCTACAAATGTCACACTTATGTCCCACTGCACACAGCTACCCAACAATTTCTCCATGGCAATACTTATGCATGGCATCAGTGCATACATACCTACTGCTGCCACATATGCATGTATCAGAGGATCTACAATACTAACCATAACCATCTACTACCTGCCGGTAACTACAAACTCTTACATACCTGTATGTCCCTTCCATGTCTGTCTGTTTTTTTTTTGGTACAGAAACATACTGTTTTTTTTTTTTTTTCTGCTTGGGGTTGTTCACTATGTGGAACTTGCAATGTAATGATTGCATGTGAGGATAGCAAGTACTATCTGCTTTTATAGGTATCTGCACATGTGTATGTGATGCATACAGCCTGCTGAGTGGTAATTGCAGTACTCACTGTCATAGCAACCCAATGCTATAAATTGCTAAGGTATGTAGGCATAGCCCTTTCAGATATCCAGAGTGGGGCCCATGCTTGTTTTCTATGGACACGGTTGTGTAAGTCAGAAGGTTGGTATACATCTTATAAATGAAGCTAGAGGTGTAGACAGTGATGTACATGTTGTACTCAGACCTGACTGTTGCCACTTCCAATACTGAGCTATCAGTGTAAAGTTTTACTCACCACTACAAATGCTTACACAACATTTATGTGACTATACTGGGAATATTAATGTACTGACTTCTGCAGGGTTTATGTTTTCTACTGTTGACATTAGCACAGGGTTCACAGGACAACTGGACAATTCCTATACTGAGTATGCCTACCTACACACTTGGTAGACCCTAAATGCACAAGTATCTTTTAATTGAGGGGGGGTGCTTACATACTGAGAGCATTAATGTGTGAATATTATCTTACTGAACTTGCAGGATTGGTGTGTACCTGTGGGTTTATCAGGGCAGGTTGTCTGTCTGCATGGTTCCCACCTGTGAACCTACCCAGATGGTAGCCAGAGGTTACACTGTCATTCTTTGTCTGTGCAACTCACAGGTGTTTTCAGCACTGTTACAATGGCATTGTTACAGTCAGTTGCTACCAGTACATGGCTACATCCATTGGTATTTGTGTGTTATACTCCTACATAAGGGTATGCTTGGCGAGGTCCTAAGAAAGCTATTGGCAGAGTGTGTAACAGCAGTATAACCTATATGCCTGTGTGTTTGGGCATCTGCCGGGCCTATGGAACAGTCAGATACATCTTTGCATGGTGTCATGGATAGGTAGTTGAAAGTGAGGTACACCTTACACATAATACGGACAGTAGGTGTATACTTCAGTGAAGCAGTGCATATGGATTAGTACTCCTTTCATGACATACAAGCGGTGTCTACTGTTACTATTGTCAGTATTCATTGTGTAATAGCCCACCTTTCTGACTGACGTCAGTACTTTTCTGAGGGATTCTGAGGGACACAGCTAAAATATGTTTCACAATCAGGGACATCCCTGGAAAGTTGACTGAGTTAGGAGGTATGGCCTCTGCCCTACTCAGATATGCCAGTGTTTGTGCTGCTATGATACTGTGTGGGGGTTGTAAAGTGCCTCTGCAACATTATTTTCTGCTTGACTGGCTGCTTCTCACATCACACTCATGTAATGCAATCCCACACCAATTGCTGGTAAAGATCCACAGAACAGGCTTTGTGTTATGGCCTTCCTATCTTTCCTTTACATTCACTCATTGTAATGCATGATATATTTTTTTGCAGCACCAAGTTATTGTGTATATGTTGTGGTTTAGTGGTACTTCATGCAGTCTTATGTGTCCAAGGTCTGGGGTTTGAGACTGACAAAGGTATTTTATTTTGCTGCTGAGCAGAACAAGGGCCCTGACCTAGAGTGACTAAGGCACTTTTAAGCAGTTGTAAGCGGGTTTGCGCGACGCTTAGTGATGCTTAGCTAAGCGCACACATACGCACACTCACTTAAACCCACTTACTACTGCTTAAAAGTGCTTACTCCCACTAACCCCCGCGCTAATTTCTTTGAAAGAAAAGAAAATGGGGAGATAGGAAAGTGGTGAAAAAGAGGGCACAAAGAGGGAAAGACAGTAGGAAAACAAGCTTGGGATGTGCAGGATGGGTTTAGGGAAGGTCCATAGCTGCCCTTTTCTTTACCAGCAACAGCTGTGCATATGTTGCAAATTTGGAGTGAAATTTGAAACCTTCCACCCCTGAGAGAGGTGTGAGGACAACAAAGTTTGTTGTACTGCCAATTATAATTATCAGTTTACATGTCCAGTGGACATGCGTGTGAAATGGGCAGCTATGTATGGAGCATAATTTTTTTGCGGGTACAGATTGCCCTTTTTTTTTTTCAGGGGAGAGTGGAAAGTGAGGTAAAGGAAGTAGGTATATTTGGCGAGGTAGGTTGGGTAGGTAAACAGACAAGACAAGCAAGACGCATACAGGGGCAGAGAATGATACATGGGGTGGGTGAACACAATTAATGGGGACAGATGTTTGGAAATCGCAAGCCCATGAGCCCACAGATGGTAACAGTGGGACTGAGATCCCCACCCATGGGCAGTCACCACTGGACCTTCACAGACCCGAGGGTCACTGTGCTGGGGGCTGCGTAGGAGGGGCAGGCTCACCAGCGAGTCGCGCCACTCTCGCCTCGAGCTGGCGTAGGGGATCAGTGACTAAACGCTGGATCTCCCTACGCACCACAACCCGGACCCTTTGGATGGTAACAGGAGGCCCTTCTCCACCAACACTTGCAGGGGAGGGTTGAGCCCCATCCCCTGCAGCACTTCCACCTGAAGGTGGCACAGGACCAATGTAGGAGGGTGGCCCGGGCTGGGCACCAGACCTGCTGGTGCCAGGTGCAACTGCCAGCTGAGGAGGGACAGGTGGGTCCACTGGGACCGGCCTTCCCATATGTTCTGTGATTAGGTGTGTTTAATTAAAACATAGACAACAGCATTCCAAGTTAGTTGTAACAGCATGCAGTAATATTCCCATTAACCCAACACACCAGGGTTACAACAGTTGAACAGCAAGCATAACACATGCATGTATTGAACAACAGTGGACATTATAACAGCATGCAGGGATGATTGGTGACAACAGGCCACCAAGATTGTGGTGTTTTAACAGGGGACATGCATCAAAGTAAATGCAGATTTTATATAACAATAGGACATATGTCCCAACAAATGTTATGAGATTAGACATACCCATTGAGGTGTGGAATTGCATTGTTTATGCACATGGAGTAGGGTGTAAAAAGAAACCTCCATTAACATCTTATTAGTACTTTAACTGTACACTACATTCCTACTGACTGCAGGTATATATCCCCTACATGTATTATTACACTAGGCAACATGCATTTGATTGTGTTTGCTTGCTACTTCATTATATACCTGACCTATATCTGACATAGTAACTGTCCAAGATGCAGATGTTACTGCTACATACTTGTATTATATTTACTTGTTTATGTATCTGCACATCTGGATGTGTTCACGTGCCTTTTTCACTTGATTTTCTATACAACCCTACTTTTCAGGTAGCACACTAACATTTCTGGGGAACACCTTGACAGGCTACTCGTGTGCCAGATTTACCTATACATGTCAGCCATTTCACAACTGTTGAGAACTGTTATATACTTCACAGCTACTGGCACTTCCTTCATCCACTTTATATGGGACTGCACTACTGGGGGTTGTCAGCACTTAATACAACAATAACATTTCTTCAATGCAAGGGTACAACAACATTTCTGAGTAACTGGCACATACACACTGCAAGTATTATACCTTTCTTATTTACATTAAAACTCTTTTCTACAGGCTCTCTCCTTTATTTGACATTACACTGCATACAGTATACCTATTCAGGACATATTATACCTTTATTGATAGGTTACAAGACTGTTTTTCAGGCTCACTCACTTATTTTCTATGACATTGCATGCAGAGATAGTATTCCAGACATGTTTTTGCTTTATTCATGGGTTACTACACTCGATTCCTGGCTATCTGAATTATGATATGTAACAGTACATGCAGAGGATTTATTCAGGGAATGAATGTTTTATGCTTCACAGCTACTGCCACTTCCTTCATCCACTTCCTATGGGACTGCACAACTGTGGGTTGACAGCACCTAACACAACGGTACTATTTATTTATTGCAAGGGTACAACAACATTTCAAAGTCAGTGACACAGACACACTCCAAGTTTTATACCTTTATTAATTACATTGAACACTCTTTTCTACAGGCTCTCTCCTTTACTTGATATTACAGTGCATACGGAAGACATATTCAGGACATATTATACCTTTCTTGATAGGTTACAACACTCTTTTTCAGGCCTGCTCACTTATATGTTATGACAGTACATGCAGGGATAGTATTCCAGACTTATTTTACCTTGATTGGTGGGTTAGTACACTCTATTTCTGGCCCACTGATGTTTGATAAAAAACAGTACACACAGAGGATTTATTTAGGACATTTTATTGCTGTATTATTGGGCTAAAACACTTTTGTCATGCTCACTCACATATATCATGTAACAATACATGTAGAATATTTACTAACCTGCCTGGTGGTGCAGCCTTAGCAGCCTATCTGCATAGGCTTGCTGATTCATAGCATGAGCAAATGCAGCTGTGGAGTAAATGAAGGGATATTGAGACATACCTATCCATTATTTAGACTATATTAGCTTGTCTAACATACTGCATTCCATGGCTACCTACTTAGTAGTGGGGCATCATGCATATGGCGGGTCTCCTGGATCCACTGGTTCAGAAGGTCCTGCTTCCGTCTCTTCAGGTCTGCATGGTGGTGACGGACCTGCTCACCAGTCTGAGGGATGCCTGTGGCACTGGTGAGTTCATGAGCCAACCGGTTCCAAGCCTCTGCCTTATACTCCGTTCCTTGGAACTGGCCCTGCAGGAGTCGAGTCTCATGCCGATGGACTAGGAGCCAAACCATGTATCTTGACTCCTCGATGCCCCAGTGTTGCGCTCGAAAGCGTGTACCCTCTCCAGCATCAGACATTCTAACTGCAAATGGGAGCTACAATCAGTTATGGTGAGTATTCCCGCCTATGCAGCTTAAATATGCCGCATTTCCCGCACTTTTCTGTGATTGGCCATTTTTGAATATTCTCGGTTGACTGCAGACCTGCTTAGCAATGGTTAATGTAACATTTATTACTATATATATGTTAACAGTGGATGTTTATCCTAAGCTGTCATGGCTTAGTTGTTCAGTACTTTGATTATGGTGCACAGTGTCCTGGGTTCAAACCTTATCATTGCTTTTTATTTTACTACTGTCCAGACAGGTTAGGGGGCGTGGCTGTGTTTAAGCAACTTTGCTCTACGTTGCTCCACGTTGCCCAACGGTGCATTGACTGTTTTTCAGGCTCACTCACTTATTTAATATGACAGTGCATGCAGAGATAGTATTCCAGACATGTTTTTGCTTTATTCATGGGTTACTACACTCTGTTCCTGGCTATCTGAATTATGATATGTAACAGTACATGCAAAGGATTTATTCAGGGAATGAATGTTTTATGCTTCACAGCTACTGCCACTTCCTTCATCCACTTCCTATGGGACTGCACAACTGTGGGTTGACAGCACCTAATACAACAGTACTATTTATTTATTGCAAGGGTACAACAACATTTCAAAGTCAGTGACACAGACACACTCCAAGTTTTATATCTTTATTAACTACATTGAACACTCTTTTCTACAGGCTGTCTCCTTTACTTGATATTACAGTGCATACGGAAGACATATTCAGGACATATTATACCTGTCTTGATAGGTTACAACACTCTTTTTCAGGCCTGCTCACTTATATGTTATGTCAGTACATGCAGGGATGGTATTCCAGACTTATTTTACCTTGATTGGTGGGTTAGTACACTCTATTTCTGGCTCACTGATGTTTGTTAAAAAACAGTACATGCAGAGGATTTATTCAGGACATTTTATTGCTGTATTATTGGGCTAAAACACTTTTGTCATGCTTACTCACATATATCATGTAACAATACATGTAGAATATTTACTAACCTGCCTGGTGGAGCAGCCTTAGCAGCCTATCTGCATAGGCTTGCTGATTCATAGCATGAGCACCTGCAGCTGTGGAGTAAATGAAGGGATATTGAGACATACCTATCCATTATTAAGACTATATTAGCTTGTCTTACATACTGCATTCCATGGCTACCTACTTAGTAGTGGGGCATCATGCATATGGCGGGCCTCCTGGATCCACTGGTTCAGAAGGTCCTGCTTCCATCTCTTCAGGTCTGCATGGTGGTGACAGACCTGCTCACCAGTCTGAGGGATGCCTGTGGCACTGGTGAGTTCATGAGCCAACCGGTTTCAAGCCTCTACCTTATACTCCGTTCCTTGGAACTGGCCCTGCAGGAGTCGAGTCTCATGCCGATGGACTAGGAGCCAAACCATGTATCTTGACTCCTCGATGACACAGCGTTGCGCTCGAAAGCGTGTACCCTCTCCAGCACTAGACATTCTAACTGCAGATGGGAGCTACAATCAGTTATGGTAAGTATTCCCGCCTATGCAGCTTAAATATGCCGCATTTCCCGCACTTTTCTGTGATTGGCCATTTTTGAATATTCTCGGCTGACTGCAGACCTGCTTAGCAATGGTTAATC
>NC_056728.1:1289248568-1289293568 GCF_019279795.1 Protopterus annectens
AGGTTCATAGGTTGGTACTAGGCTATTGGCCCTAGGGCCTATACAAGCCTAGCCATAACGATTTCCTGGATATTTCTTCCCAAAATATTTACTTCCCTGGACCCCTGTCTAGCAGGGCAACTGACGTGATCCCCAGGGTGAATTTCCTATCTTCCATCCAATCGTCAAGGTTCCTTTTGAAGAGGGCCAAGGAGGTGCTCTGCTTGACATGTATGAGCAGTCTATTCCAGAGTATGGGGAGTCTCTGGGTCAGGAACCTATCCCTCCAGCATGTTTTGTTCATTGTGATGACAATGTTTAGATCCCTGGAGCATGTGGCTCTGAGGGATTGGGATTTCTTTTAGTGGAGCATGTCCAACAGCTCAGGGTTTGACATGGCCTTGTATGTTAAGCAGAGATCGCCACTGAGTAGATGATATGCCACAGAGTATAGCTGGAGTTTTTTTAGATGGTCAGCATAGGGCTTCTGCTTTAGGCCTGTGATTCTTTTAGTGAGGTATTTCTGCGGCCTTTCCAGCTGTTGCAGATGCTTGTGAGGTACGTACCAAATGGGGCATTGTACTGTATAATGGGTCTAATGAGGGAGGCATACAGTGAGACAATGACCTCCTTTTTTCTGGATGAAAAGCCCTTAGTGATGAGGTGTGCCACATAGAAGGATTTCCTGACTGTTGTGACAATGTGGTTATCGAAGGTGAGACCACTGTCCACCTGTGTCCCTATGTCTCTCATCACACTTTCGGTGTTTAGTGTACTGCCACCTATGTGATAATTCATGGGTACATGATTTTTCCCAAAGAGGATAACTATACATTTCTTGGCCTTAAGCTTGAGCCCATGGCTCTGGCACCAAGCATCTGTTTCTGTAAGGCCCTTTTGTAGAATATCCACATAATTTGGGGATTCAATAATGGCTCCCAGTTTGCAGTCATCTGTGAACTTTGTTAGCCAGGGTCCCTTAGTGTTGGCCTGTACTTCAGAGAAGTAGATGCCAAACAAGAGCGGTCCTATGACTGAATCCTGAGGTACTTCACTTGTTACTTGTCTGGAGCTGGATTTGGAGTAGGCTACTTTTACAGTCTGGGTTCTGTCAGTAAGTCAGTTGGCAACCCATCGAGTGATGTAGGGATTTATGCCCAGCTTAGTAAGTTTATCTATGATTTCAGAGTGGGCGATGGTGTCAAAGGCCTTGGCGAGGTCCAGATAGGTTGTGTGGACTGCCTTACCCTCATCCACAACTCTGGAGACTGATTCAAATATGTCAATCAGGTTCAGCAGACAAGATCGTCCCTTCACAAACCCAAACTGGGTGGGGTCCAGTGTTTGAAGGTTGTCAATGTCTTTGTTTATAAGTTCCATGATAATGCGTTCCATGCCCTTGCAGATCAGGCTCATCAGACTGATGGGACAGTAGTTCCCGGGATACAAAGGTGGATCCCCCCTTGTGGAGTGGGCTAACTGTAGCTATGCGCCACTCAGTGGGCACGAAGCCTGAGGTGAGGCTATGATTAAACATGACACTTAGGTGAAGTGCCAGTTCATTTTGTAGTTCATGTAGTACACAGCCCGGGATGTCATCCAGTCCCATGGATGCTGTATTCTTAGCTTTGGAGAGTGTGGTTTCTACCTGTGTGGCCGTGATTACCAGAATTTGACAATATTCTGGTATTGAGATTGGCCCTTTAGGGGGTGAGAGGGGGGTGAAGTTGGCACTAAATCGATCTGTCAGGATATTGGCAATATCCTTGGGATCAGTATATTTAATGCCATTCTGTTATAGCTCAGAGCATATCTGAGCATTGCCATTTAGATTCTTGACATAACTATAGGATGCCTTGTGGTTGTCTTTGGATTCTTTGGCAGTTTTATTTTCATAACTAGCTTTAGAGGATTTTATGAGGGATCTCAGCTTCTTAATGAGGCTGGTAAGGGAGTGTTTTGCATTCTGCGATTTTCCTCATTTCTGCAATAGTTTTTTTCTTCTGTTTTATAGTTTGTTTATGGCAGGGGACCACCAGATTGGCTTCCTTTTTTTGGAGGAGAACGTCTTGGTTCTATTTGGGATGGCACAATCCATGCACGAGTGGATGTGCTTGTACAGTGCCTTAGTGTAGGATTCAGCAGTCAAGCTTCCATTTCCCGTCTGCATGGGTGTCATGACATTTGTCACTTCAGACTTGAGTAGCATGAAGTTGGTTTTGAAGAAGTTTTTTACGGAGGTTTCCTTACTGGGGGGTGGGGGTGGGATGTGAATGTCAAGGGTGATGTGCTTATGGTCAGACCTGACCAATGAGGGGCTGACCACTAGTGTGGAGCATCTATCTCCTATGTTAGTAATGACCAGGTCTAGGATATTGGACCCCCTGGTGTGACAATGGATTAGTTTATCCAGGGCGTTGGAATTTATGAATTCCAACAGCTGTTGGGAAAAGGTGTTGGTACCCGAGTAGTTTTCCCAGTTAATGGCAGAGTAGTTGAAATCACACAGTATTATGGTGTTTGGTTGTATCTTAATATTTTCCAGTATGTTTAGAAAGGTGTAGTGAGAATATTGGGGCATGGTAGGGGATCTGTAACAAGCTATAATTTGGATTGCAGTCTTACCTAGTGTTAGTTGCTCCTGGAAAATTTCAGATGCATTGTGTTGGGCAACTAACCTGGTGGTGTGAATATCCTTGGTGAATATGGATACTCCTCCTCCTTTAGTGTTTCGGTCTTGGTTTGGTGGCCAAAAAGTGTGGTAAGAGTTGTAGCCTGGTATTGCAGGGGTGCTCTCTGGAGACTTGAACCAGGTCTCAGTTATTGCACAGATATCGATGTTCTCCATTTTTAGTAGTGCCTCAAGAGAGTGCATTTTGAGGCTTAGACTTCTAGCATTGAGTAGCATTACCTTCAGATTTTGTATGCTTGTATCTGTTATGGTGGTGATTTTGTCCTTTGAACCTTGCCTAAAAAAGGCACTATAGGCATGGCAAGAGCTTTAGTCAGTAACCTGAATGCCAGGGGTGACAGGTGCAGACCATCTCTGGCAAAGCATCGTGATTTGTCGATCATGTTGTCCCAGGCAAACAGATACTGGATCCCCTTTGAATGATACCAGAAGCTTAGCTAATTGTTGAAGTCAATCATTTTGTCCTTATACTGTGGTATCATTCTGGGCTAAGGTAGGATGCTACTCGGGGCTAGCATCATACCTGCCTGGGTCACATGATCCAAGAGCTCTTCCATGTCTCTTTTCATGTAGTCCAGGGAGGAACGTCTCAAGTCATTCACTCCAACATGGACAATGACAGAGTTGTGTTTGTACTTGTTCTGGAGTGACTTGAGTGCATGCATTATGTGGCGGATCCCGGCACCCGACAGGCAGATGACTGTAATTTTCTCCTTGTTCAGCCTGGTGAGTGGGACATCAGTGTGCCTGACTATAGAGTCACCTATAACTAAAGTGTTGAGTACATTGTCTTGCCTTAGGGGCTATTGTTGGGTGGCACACTGGTGCTGTGAGCTATGTGTCACTTTTGTTGTAACTGCTGTTTGTTTGCGTTTCAGCTTCAAAGGTCCTTGTTGCTTGGGCAGGTTAATGTTAAGGGCCTCCACATATGTGGGGTTAGTGTTGCTATGTGTGGGTGTTGATGGTGTGGGTTTTGAAGGGTTATGTGTTGCTTGAGGTGTAGTGCAGTTGTTAACCTTCTCCTCTTGACTGTCTAGCAAAATCTTGGCTGGAGAGAGCTTTTCTTCCAGTTTGGCTATGTAAGTACATCTTTTGCAGGTTGTAGTGTTGGGTGGTAGGAGGAGAGGGTTGTCTGTGTACATGAGGCAGTTGCTGCATTGCCCCAGTATGCCCAAACTCACCAGGTGGACAGGAGAAATCACTGGAAGCTGACCTTTGGACATGCCTGTTTAGGTCCTTTTTTGTAAAGTACAAAAGCTGTTTTCCCTTACCTTTGCAAGGTACTTTGCAATTTTAAGCTGTTTAGTGCCTACGATTAATTTCTCCTTATTAACAAGGAGAGTTTAGTGCTTGTATCCGTTTAAGGCTTCTTAGTGCTTTCCAGCAGGTTCTAGAGCAAGTGCTAGTCACAGGGGTTCAGATTTTAGTGCTACTACTGAGAAACCAGCTAGTTCTAAGGGAAAATTTAAAGAGCAGACTTTCTGGCACCTGGAATAGTTTAACTGTAGCCCCACGGTGCTGCATGATGCGAAAAATGTGCAAACACGCACATTTTTAAGCCAGAAATTTGAAAGGGATAGAAATCAGCCCAAAATGGCTAAAATTACAATTTCAGAGCTGGAAACCACTCCTCTAGTGTTAGATAGGCAGTACAATGCTCACCACTCCCACTGGTAAGCAGTAGGACTTCCCTCTACCACAGCAAGGTCTGAATAGTTCTGAACACAGTAAATAAAGTCCTGAAACCAGCAAAGCCTGGGATCTGGACTATACTAGCTAGGAAAGGCAGGAAACGAGCAAACAAGATAGTATTTTTTTTTGGTTAAAACAGGCTAAACAATGCAATAATACATTAAATAAACACAGGAAGGCTAACACACTTGAGTGTGTAGCCCTAAACAGTAAATACAATTAGAACTCTACAATATTAGCAATTTAAAACTTTTTAAATGAAGCAAGGCAAGTGCACAACTGAAAAACGATTTAAGAGGCAGTAATGCAGTAGAATAAGTAGCTAGTCTACATATACAGAAAAGTCTATATATACAGAAAAGCAGCTAAAACACACTAAAACAATTCAGATGCAGTGCAAACCTAGAGCACTTAAGTTGTAGCAATATTAAGGCAAATACCGTTTTAATAAATGCTCTAAAATATACTCTATATTTCCAAAATGTTTGAGAAGCACAGTCAGAACACAAGGATATTCAATTTTTTTTTTTTTTTTTTACGAAAGGGAGAAAGGAGGAACTGAATGAATGAAATTAAGTGGTTTGGCCTTCTCAGATGTTCTCTCTGTATTAGGTAGAATGACCTAATGACACTAGACTGGGAGGAGTATCCAAGATCAAATTTAGAGTAGGGGCAGGCAACTGCAAGGCCAGCAGGTATACAGACAGCATGCCAATAGGGAGGGAGAGTCGGAGAACACTACAGAAATGTTTATCACAAGTGAGCCAATAGCTATGAAATATAGTACAAGTAAGCAGCATCCAATAAAATTGTTATAAATATCTAGAATAAGCAATAACTACTACAAATAAGCAAAAAAAAAAAAAAAAAACAGGCTACTTATTACTATATATCACAGATCAGCTGCTCCTCCTCAGATAGCACTGTGTGTAATGGCTAAAACACTCAAGAACATTACAAACAAAGATAGTATAATTTGCTTCATATCAGGCAGTAAACACAAGTCCTGAAGACATACAAAACAGTGTTTTATTCTTGGTTTTTTTGAGATGTCAAAATGCAATTTTGAGGAACAAAATGTGATTGATTTTATTTCAAGACATTTTATTTTATCCTTAAAATAGCCTTTTGGCCTATATCTAAAATATATTGTGGCAAAAAGCCAGGGATTGTGATGGGAGCTCAAATCCTACTGTTGTCATGTGATGGACCAGGAATGATCATGTGACTGGGAGTCAGCTTGTCTTAGAAAAGAGGGATACTGTTACATACTTCCTTTTTATTTATTTTATTTTACATTTGTTAACCAAGAAAGTCCATCTGGACATGTGTCCTTTTCAGTGGAGGCCCGGGGAGAAAAGCTCCAATGTCATACAGTACATAGTCATTAGTATATAGTATATATTATATATTATAGTAACCACGTTTTAAAAACATTGATTTTATACATAACTCTTATACATTGATAGTTTTACAGGAGTTAAACAAAAGTAATTATAGCAAGAATATGTACAACAGTAATAGTTTCACATGAGTTAAACAACAGAAATTATAGCAAGAACATTTAATACATCATGAGGGTTTGTACTTAATTTCAGTGCATAGAGTATTGAAACAAAGAGAGATATAGGTATGATGAAGACATTAGAAATTGATAGAGATAAGTTTGAATCCTCATGTGAGCATGCTTGTCAGAGAAGGCTATTTTAAGCCTACATAAAACTTGATCTTTGTGAAAATGGTCATAAGTAATGTGATAATTTCTTAGTATAGTGGTTACCCTGCAGATTTGCATATTCAGTGATAGTATGCATAGAGTCTTGCTACTCCCCATATCTTACAACTATGCAAAATGAGTATTATGAGGGCTGTATAATACATGACAAGTCATGCTGTAATCTGTGTTGGGGGGACTCTGGACAAAAAAAGTAAAGGCTTAATAAAATATTCTTTCTTCACTTGTCTGCACCTCACACAAATGTATGATTTAACAATAATAACTAATCAACCTTACAGAGGGACCTAAGGCAGTGGCTGATGATTTCCATATTTCTTTTGATATTGGTGTTTACAAAGACTACATTTTACTGTTAGGAGCAATTCTGCTCACAACATTAAAGAAATTAAGTAACACTACTTTGTTTATATGGTTTTTAATCTTACAGAATACCACCAAAAATAAACGAGGAGAATTGAAGTGAGTCTCAGCATAAGGAGGGCACCTCAAATGTTTGATGCCCCTGACCACTGCACCTTAGTGTCAAAGTAACACCCCAACTCCATGTATAAAAATGGAAAAAAGAGGTTGTAGATGGATGGATGGATGGATGGATGGATGGAACAGATATTGTTTCACGTTTTACCTACATATGAGACAATTCTGAAACTCAATAATAGCCACTACATGGAACTTCCACAAAAACTGTCAGAAGCATCAAATTATAATTTGTGTTCATTAATACAACAGATTTGTGAAAAAACAGTATATAGACCAATAAACTTTTATCCGTTTAGAAAAAGAAGCATCTAAGGAAGTGTGAAAATATAAACAACAAAACCTAGAGATTTTTATAGGTTCATAGTTGTTTAACTAGGCTAATGACCGTAGGGGCCTTTTTAAGCCTAGCCATGCATCCCAAATCTCTAACAAGTTCTGATACTCTTGATAAGTGTAATCATGGGCCTGGGAGATGAACCATTTACAGGTTACCTGTGTCCATTAGAGACATAGGTGCCAAACCAGGGATGAATATTTTGTAAAGTATAAAAAAGAGATATGGACATGGGAGGGAAAGAGAGATTTGATATAATATTATTTAAAGATGAAAGCCAAATTAATCAATAGAAAGAAGGCAGCCACAAAGATATTCAAAGAGAAATACAGGCAAAGGCATCCAGATATGGAAAATTTCACAATAAAAAAAATCACAAAGAGGGAATGTAGAAAAGAAGATTTGTAAAGTAGAAGTTGAAAAAATAGAAGTTGAAGTTATGGACTGCCTGCGAAGTGAAGGATTTGGTGTAGAAGGTCTAACACAGGTTACATCACAGCATGATGGAACGAGTCCCCAAAGTGAGAAGAAACAGGAAGATCAGGAGACATCTGAAGAAGAAATATGGACATGGGAAAGAAAAAGAGATTCAATATGGTCTAATATCTATGCAAAGGAAAAAGCAAAACTAATCAATACATCAAAAGGAGCAGCACCAAAGATATTTGAAGATAAATACAGGCAAAGCAATCCAGACATGGAAAACTTTACAATACAAAAAAAAAAAATAACAAGACAAACAGAAAAAGTAGAAAAGGAGATTAGTAATGGAGAAGTTAAAGAAATAGAAACTGAGGTTATGGAGTAACTGCAAAGTGAAGGATTCAGCGTAGAAAATCTAATACAGAAAGCACCACAGCAGGATAGAGCAGTGGACATCCAAATTAAGGGGAAACCAGTGGAATGGGAAGCAATTGGTTAGGTACCATATGAAGATATTTTGGTGCCTTCCACAGGAAACCAGTATAAATATTCACTCGAAGTTGGACAGCAAGGAAAGGAACAGGAAACTGTGGAAACTCTGACACAGTGAATATTGAGGAGTGATAGGCAAGGAGTTCCCATATGACAGAGCAACGGATGGCACAGGATGAAATTGAAGAGAATGTGCCACAGGAAGATACTATAAAATTTTCTGTAGAATGCGCACAGGAAATGGAAAACAAAAAATGTGCCCATACCTTAGAAGAAAATGAGCTAAAAGAAGAGTTGCTTGATTTAATAGAGATAGACAGATAGGTTCATAGGTTGGTACTAGGCTATCAGCCCTAGAGCCTATACAAGCCTAGCCATAACAATTCCCTGTCTCTTTCTTCCCACACTATTTACTTCCCTGGACCCCTGTCCAGCAGGGCGACTGACGTGATCCCTGGGGTCAATTTCCTTTCTCCCATCCAATCATCAAGGTTCCTTTTGAAGAGGGCCAAAGAGGCACTCTGCTTGACATGTATGGGCAGTTTATTCCAGAGTCTGGGGAGTCTCTGGGTCAGGAACCTATCACTCCAGCATGTTTTGTTTATTGTGATGACAAGATATAGATCCCTGGAGTGTGTGGCTCTGAGGGATTGGGATTTCTTTAAGTGTAGCATGTCCAACAGCTCTAGGTTTAACATGGCCTTGTATGTTAAGCAGAGATCGCCTCGGAGTAGACGATATGCAACAGAGTATAGCTGGAGTTTTTTAAGGCGGTCAGCATAGGGCATCTGCTTTAGGCCTGTGATTCTTTTAGTGAGGTATTTCTGCAGCCTTTCCAGTTGTTGCAGATGTCTTGACAGGTACATACCAAATGGGGCATTGTATTTTATAATGGGTCTAATGAGGGATGAGTACAGTGGGACAATGACCTCCTTTTTTCTGGATGAAAAGCCCTTAGTGATGAGGTGTGCCACATAGAAGGACTTCCTGACTGTTGTGGCGATGTAGTTACTGATATTGATATTTAGGATTGATATTTAAGATAAAAAAAAAAAAAACAAAAAGTCAGAAGTCTGATAGAACAAATGAACAAATGAACACAGTAATTAGGACTATCACTATCACTATTAGGACTATCCATAGAGATCCATATGATAACAGAAATAAACAGGCTATACTACTGTGCAGCTAAATTAATAACAGATAAAATTATAACACAAGAATACAGATTAGTAAGGGAAAGGAAGGGGAGAAATCAAATACCATCATGGAAGTATCAAACAGAGAAAACTGTAAAGCAGTTAAGACAGGGAGTGTCATTGTTAGAGGAATACAGAAGAGGTAACAGATCAACAAAAATACTCAGAAAGATAGTGATAAAAGCAATGCGCAGTATTATAACAGATCAGGATCTATCAAGCACCATCATAAATAATAAACTATAAATATCAGCACAGGCAGAAAAGCTTAGTAGATACACAGAAAAATATAACAGAAAAGTACAAAATAAGCAACTTATTGGTGACCCAAAAAAGGTTTTTATAGACAATTGGGAAACAGGGTAAAAGAAATTGAAAGACCACCCAAAAAGTAAGAGATAGATACATTTTGGAGAAGTATTTATAAAGATCCTATGTAACATAACAAAGATGCTAAATGGATAGAAGAAGTAAAAGAAAGTTTTTTTTTTTAAGCGCAACCTGGATAACTGGATGAGGAACAGAAAATACACCCCTGGGATTACACCTATATCCTTGCTAGACAATGGCATAGGGTGCTGATTTGTTGGAACATGGTCTAAATTCTTAGCTAGGCTTGTAAGGGCCTCAGGACCAATAGCCTAGTAACTTCCTATGATTCTATGAAAGTATAAGAAGTTTAAAGGTACAGGATATGCAGTGGGATGAAGTAACAGCCAGAAAGACTTGAAACAAAGCTAAGAAAAGCCTCTAATTGGAAAACATAAGGCCCAGATGCAGTACTTAAATTCTGGCTAAAAGTATTAACATATTTGCAAGAAGATTTAGCCATGACTAAGAACTATTTATAAGCGCACCCTGAACAGACACCTACCTGGCTAACAACAGGAAAAACAGTGCTCCTTCTTAAGAATGAACCTGCAAGTTACCCTAAAATTTATAGATCAGTAACTTGCCCTCCGACAGTGTATAAAGTATACAATGGAACTGATGCAGATAGAGTTTATAGTCATTTAGAAGAAAACTCAATCATGGCAATAGAACAAAAGGACAATAAAAGAAAGTCATATGGAACAAGGGATCATTTGTTGTTTAATAAAGTCATAATGGAGAACTATAAAAATGGGAAGAATATAAGGGGTCTATATCATTTCATTGAAAACTCATTTCATCGAAGCTTAATTCATTGACACATATTCACTGAAAGCTCACTTCACTGAAAACCCAATTCACTGAAAGCTCACTTCACTGAAAGCCTATATCACTGAAACTCATTTCATTGAAAGGTATATATGGCCTTTTCCCCACTGTTGTGCGATCCTGGTTTTAGTATATAAAGTAAGGGGGGGGGGTGTGGCAAAGCCCTCCACATAAATTGGTTATATGTTGTCTTCTGGAAGAATTTATGCATTACACTTGTAAGTATCCATCTATATGCTTTAAAATATTTACAATATGTGGGGGGCACCCCCCAATGTGGGGGGCTGTGCACCCCACACTACCCTTACTTTATATACTAACTCCAGGATCACACAACAGTGGTGAAAGGCCATATATACCTTTCAACAAAATGAGTTTCAGTGAAATGGGTTTTCAGTGAAGTGAGCTTTCAGTGAATTGGGTTTTCAGTGAAGTGAGCTTTCAGTGAATATGTGTCAATAAATTAAGCTTCAATGAAATGAGTTTTCAATGAAATGATATAGACCCGAATATAAGTATGGCATGGATTGACTATAAAAAGGCATTTGATAGTATCCCATATTCATGGACAAAATATTGCTTAAAAATATCTAAGATACATTCTACACTGATCAATTACATTACAGTGACCATGAAACAGTGGAAGACCACTTTGCAATTAAGTGATGATAAACGGCAAATTATTATTCCAGGGATAAAAATCCAAAGGGGGATATTCCAGGGTGACTCCCTGTCACATCTGCTATTCTCTCTTGCCCTTAATCCATTAAGCTGCCTACTTAACAAATTCGGTCATGACTATAATTTGGCTCCTAGAAAACAACAAAGTGTAAAGACTTCTCATCTTCTCTTTGTCAATGATTTAAAACTGTATATCTCATCAGATGAGGAACTGAAAGCGCAACTGCAAGTTGTCAAAACCTTTTTAGATAATGTAAGAATGTTATTTGCTCTTGATGAGTGTGCAAAAGCAACCTTTAATGCAAGAATACTGGAGCACCAAGAAAACATCAGTTTGGGACAAGAATGTGATATAAAAGAACTTGAGCAAGAGGAATTGTATAAATATTTGGGAACTGATGAAGGATCAGCAATAAAACATGAATAAATGTGAATAAAAGTAAGGAATATTTTAGAAGACTTAAATTAATCCTGAAAACAGCTTTGACATCCAGGAACAAAATCCAAGCTATAAATCAATTTGCTCTTCCTGTCCTAACATATAATTTTGGAGTCACAGACTAGCCCCAAAACGTGTTGGATAGATTAGACAGGAAAAAAGAAGGATGCTTCATGCTCACCAAATAATTTATAAAAATCAGTGCATACCAATATTATATATTCCCTGTTCCAAAGGAGGGATGGGCCTCCTTGAAATTGATTACATATATAGATCTGCAGGTGTGGGACTCCACACATATCTGCTGACCTCACAATACCCAAATGTAATAAAAGTTTTGAAATACAAGGAGAATAAATCTAAGATGTCTTCCCTGCTTAGTGTAGCAGAAGCATATTGATGCCAAGCAGGAATGTAAATCAAACCAGAAGTAGATAATAGGCAGCAACTGAATGTGCCAAAAAACAAAAGAAAGAATATAAGGTTGAAGAATCAGATGAGAAGGCAAGAAATGTGGAAAATGCATAAATATAATTGCAAGTATAGAAAACTTCTGGAAGAACCTTATGTTGATCAGTATCGAACGCAGGAATGGTTAAAGAGGGGTGAATTCAAACCAAGAGATGAAAGGTTAATATTTGCAGCCCTAGATAGTGGACTTCATGCACGTTGGTTTACAAAGTCTATTGAGCATGTGGGAGAAACAGACAAATGCAGGTTTTGTAAAACAGAATTGGAAACAGTTGCACACCTTGTCGCTGGTTGTGACATACTAATGGCAGAAGGACTGTATACTGAAAGGCATAATAATGTGGTAAGACTGTTGCACTGGGGATTGTGCAAACATTATGGTACTGAAGTGGCTGAAAAATGCTGGAAACATGAGCCACAAAGCATCACAGAAAATGATGACGTCTACATCACACAGGATCACCCATTACCAGCAGTTCAAAAGATAGATGCTAGAAAACCAGATATAGTGATCCAAGAAAAGAAGACAAAAGAAGCATTGATCATTGAAATTGCTTCACCCAGTGACTACAGTGTCTTGCATACAGTGAGACACAAAGTCATAAAATATCAGGATTCGCAGGCAGAAAAGAGAGCAATGTGGAAGAAAGATACCCAGACTGTGGCAATAGTAATAGGAGTAAGGGGTCTTATAAAAAAGAATCTAGAATCACATTTAGATGTTACCAGTACATGTAACCACATACGAATTGTGAAGAGCACTGCTGGTTTGATTGAAACAATACTAATTTCATGAACATTAATCATACTTTGGCAAATTATTGGCAAATGATTAAAGATGGAAGACAGAATATAATGACAGACATTTGAGTTTCATACCCTTCAGAAATTTCAGCCTAATGCAATACCTGTTATTCTATCAATTTTCTAAGTTTATAAGAGGAACATTTAGAAATTTTCACTATTTTTGGGCCTTTGTCCCCCCATTATTTATGGCTTTGTCCAAATTTCTTCCTCTGAGGTTGAGAGGTATGAAGACACATGTTGTGTTCCCATTCCACTACAGACACACAAATTACAAACACCCTGCATCTAAAAGAATCAACGCTTCCAGTTTTTGCTAGCAAGATGCATGTCACAGGTAGCAGAAACACAAGCACGTATAGGGAAGACAGCATAAAGTAATTTTACTTATACCATACCTGGTACTACAAAGAGAAAAAAGAAAAAAAATATATCACGGTGCCAACTGCCAAGGGAATGAGACCCCCCCCCAACACAGACTGTTATTAAGTATTGGACTTTAGTTTCCACGAAGCCAACTAAGTAAGGTCCATCAGTCCTACATGTCAGCTGTCCAAGCTAACGTCCATCTCCTGTCAAGTTTCTTAACTGTACTAAGACATTAGGGACAAACACAGCCAAGCTAAAAGCTAGACATCAGCAACCCTTCCTTCCTCTTTTTCTGTCTTATCCCAAAAGGTTAAATAATGACAACTTCAGCACCTTGAAGTTCATTGCCGCTTCCATTTATTTGGGAATGTACATGCATAATTGAAATTTAATAATATACACACTATGTTTATATGTTATAACTGGAACTATTTTAAGGCAATGGCTCCAGTTCTAGACAAAATTAAATGAGTGACTTATTTTCCATGTGCCAAGTTGGTAAGATAACATCGGAAAGAGCTCGGGCTCTGCAGTGACATTACAGAGCACAGCTATGCCAGGCACATTGATTCACTAGTGATAACATGAGCACTGCAGGTTGTGATAGTGAGCAGTTAGCAAGGCTCAGGCTATGTTAGATCAGAAGAAAGTGAGTGTGCGTGTGTGTGTGTGTGTGTGTGTGTGTGTGTGTGTGTGTGTGTGTGTGTGTGTGTCTGTTTGTGATTGTGATTCATAACATTTAAACCATCCTTGTTTTCATGATATGCAAACCTCACACAAAGAGAGAAATTTTATAGGTGCAGATAAATTGTTTTTCATCTTTCATGTAAATTGTTCAATGTGCATGAGAACACTGTCATGATTACATTTTTCTAGGTATTTTGACAAAAGGGAACACAATGTATATATATATATATATATATATATATATATATATATATATATATATTTTTTTTTTTTTTGAAAAGTAAATAATATAGCCCAATGGATTCTAGTTTGCCATCCACTTCTTTGTTCCATATGGAAAGCAGTCACTGATCCTTATAAGTAAGAGAAAGGATGCAGCATTGCTACTGCAGACAATGAAGCAGCTCTTAAAAGCAGATATTAAAACACACTGGCCTGGACTGAGGCATGTCAAGGGCTTTTCCTGCGGACCTAAGAGGTTATTACTCAGTATGTCATTATAAGAGGGGAAGTGGGGTATTAATGTCTTGTTAGGTAAACCCAAAGCATGCAACTGAATGTGAACGCCAATGGTAGGAAAAGGGTCCTTTGTAGCACTCCTTTGTTATTTGTAATGTTTCCTTTCATGCTGACCTGACTAAAGCAAGAGGCTGTCGTTTTCTAACCACCCACCCCTCATGCACCTCTCCCCCCCAACAACACACGTCTACCATTCAGAAATTTAAATCAAGAGAAAATACAGCTTGCATTACTGTGCATTTTCATTGTTATAATTGCATTAGATATGTGATTTGAAATGGCAGTTGTCCAAGAAAGCCACAACATGGAAAGTCATTGGCACTTCTTTCAACCAAAGCCAGTGGGTGAATAAAATTGAATGGACATTGCTGCAGGACATTTAAAAAAGATGTATTAAATGTACGGTTTATTGTCAGTATAGAGTCCTTGCTTGTTTGGGGCAGCTGGCTGGAAAGGAATTGCTTGCCACAGATAACGTCAGGGAACTGTGCCTTGTCCCTGATGTTTCCAAGTGGTTCAATCCTAGTCATTTAATGTATTCTCTAGTGTAGTGAGATGAAAGGTGCTTGGTGTGACATATGGACAGAGGAAGGAGGACAAGGAGATCTGGTGGTGGAATGAGGAAGTACAGGAGAGTATACAGAGAAAGACATTGGCAAAGTAGAAGTGGGATTGTCTGAGAGATGAAGAAAGTAGACAGGAGTATAAGGAGATGAGGTGCATGGCAAAGAGAGAGGTGGCAAAGGCTAAGGATAAGGCGTATGGAGAGTTGTATGAAAGGTTGGACACTAAGGAGGGAGAAAAGGACCTGTACCAACTGGCTAGACAGAGGGACCGAGCTAGGAAGGATGTGCAGCAGGTAAGGGTGATAAAGGATAATGAGGGAAACATACTCACAAGTCAGGAGAGTGTGTTGAACAGATGGAAAGAGTACTTTGAGGGGCTGATGAACGAAGAGAATGAGAAAGAGAGAAGGTTGGATGATGTAAGGATAGTGAATCAGGAAGTGCAATGGATTAGCAAGGAGGAAGTAAGGATAGCAATGAAAAGGATGAAGAATGGAAAGGCTGTAGGTCCAGATGACATACCTGTGGAAGCATGGAGGTGTTTAGGAGAAATGGCAGTGGAATTTTTAACCAGATTGTTTAATGAAATCTTGTAAAGTGAGAGGATGCCTGAGGAGTGGAGAAAAAGTGTTTTGGTACAGATTTTTAAGAATAAGGGTGATGTGCAGAGCTGTAATAACTACTGAGGGATAAAATTGTTCAGTCACAGTATGAAATTATGGGAAAGAGTAGTAGAAACTAGGTTAAGAAGGGAGGTGATGATTAGTGATCAGCAGTATGGTTTCATGCCAGGAAAGAGCACTACAGATGCGATGTCTGCTCTGAGAGTGTTGATGGCGAAGTACAGAGAAGGTCAGAAGGAGTTGCATTGTGTCTTTGTGGACTTAGAGAAAGCTTATGACAGGGTGCCTAGAGAGGAGTTGTGGTATTGTATGAGGAAGTCAGGAGTGGCAAAGAAGTATGTAAGAGTGGTCCAGGATATGTACAAGGGTAGTGTGACAGTGGTGAGATCTGCAGTCGGAGTGATAGATGCGTTTAAGGTGGAGGTGGGATTACATCATGGATCATCTCTGAGCCCTTTCGTATTTGCACTGGTGATG
Organism: Protopterus annectens; assembly: GCF_019279795.1. Classification (NCBI taxonomy): domain Eukaryota; kingdom Metazoa; phylum Chordata; order Ceratodontiformes; family Protopteridae; genus Protopterus; species Protopterus annectens. Next base: position 1,289,264,434 of record NC_056728.1, read on the forward strand.
GACAGGTTGACAGACGAGATCAGACAGGAGTCCCCGTGGACTATGATGTTTGCAGATGACATTGTGAAATGTAGTAGGAGTAGGCAACAGGTTGAGGAGACCCTGCAGAGGTGGAGATATGCTCTAGAGAGGAGAGGAGAGGAATGAAGGTCAGCAGGACTAAGACAGAATGTGTGTGAATGAATGGGAGGATAGAGGAATGGTGAGGATTCAGGGAGTAGAGATGGCAAAGGTGGATGAGTTTAAATATTTGGGATCAACAGTTCAGAGTAATGGCGAGTGTGGAACAGAGGTGAAGAAGAGAGTACAAGCAGGGTGGAGTGGGTGGAGAAGAGTCTAAGGAGTGATTTGTGACAGACGAGTACTAGTAAGAGTGAAAGGGAAGGTCTACAAGAGGGTAGTGAGACTAGCTACATTATATGGGTTGGAGATAGTGGCATTGACAAAAAGTCAGGAGTCAGAGCTGGATGTGGCAGAGTTAAAGATGTTAAGATTTGCACTGGGTTTAATGAGGGTAGACAGGATTAGGAATAAGTATATTAGATGGTCAGCTCAGGTTGGACGGTTTGGAGACAAAGCCAGAGAGGTGAGATTGCATTGGTTTGGACATGTGCTGAAGAGGGATGCTGGGTATATTCAGAAAAGGATGCTAAGGATGAAGCTGCCAGGTAAGAGGAAAAGAGGAAGGCCTAAGATAAGGTTTATGGATGTGGTGAGAGAGGACATGAGGTGGTTGGTGTGACAGAGCAAGATGCAGAAGACAGGAAGAAATAGAAACAGATGATCCACTGTAGCGAACCCTACTGGGAACAGCCAAAAGAAGAAGAAGAAGAAGAAGCGAGATAAAAATATTTATTTATTTATTTTTATTTTACATTTGTTGACTGGGCTAGTCTAGCTGGATACATGTCCATTTTCAGTAGAGGCCAGGGAAGAAAAGCTCCAATATGTGTAATATAACAGTAGTACACAATGATAGACACCATAGAACAGATCAAAGCTAAAAAAAATAAAAAAAAAAGAAATTAAAGTATAGGCTAACATTATAGAAACAACATGACGTGTGTACACACAGAGAAACAAACATTAGTATAGGCTAGCATTATACAAACAACATGCTAAGAATCATGGATATACTGTATAGTAAATACAGCAGTTGCAGACGCAAGATATACAGGTTAAGGGGTTGACAATTGACAAGGGAGAGTAGGCAAAGTGAGATAGATAGAAATTCACTATAGGTTTGTTTAAAAGTTATACACTCAAGGGGAATATATGACATACATTCAAAGCTATGAAGTGGGTGCATGGAGCAGGGGTAAGTTAAATTGTAAGTACTACAAGGAAGCTTGCAGGCAAAATGAGGCTTGCAAAAAATGAAGCATTAAAGTGGCTGAGAGATCAGAAAAGGTTGTAAAAGACAAGTAATGCTGAAGAATTAGTTTTAATCTGGGTTAGTGCATGGACATAGCCATTGTGCTTTAAGGAGTAGTTGTAGTTGCTTTTTGAAGAGTGGTAGTGATGACAATAATTGAAGATTGCTGGGAAGCCTGTTCCAGATTTTCCCTACAGAACTGGAGAAGAGGGAGTCACCTGCTTTATTAGTGGATTTCTGGATAGTTGTCAGTAATTTATTTGCTGAGCGAAGGGTAGTAAGATTTCTATAGGGGGATTAAGAGTACTGAGAATAAGAGTATTATTGGGCTGATAAAGTATCTTATGAGTGATGGTAAGTTGTTGAAATGTTAGCTGATTTTGTAGCTCTAGCCATCCTAGCTGTTTAAGATTTAAACAGTGGTGGGTTCTAAAAGGTGAGCCTGTGGCAAATATGACATTGTTGTTATAGAAGGTTGCTAGTTAAGTAAGGTTACTTTTAGAAAGATTGGTATATATAGGTAAGGCATACAAGAGGGTAGAGATGAGGTGGGTATGGGTAATGGTGGTTCTGGTTTCAGGGGTTAGGAAAGATTTTATTCGGTAGAGAGAGCCAAGTTTTCTGTTAACAGTTTTGATAGTTGAGTTGATATGTGAGACAAAGTTAAATAATTCCTGAAAGTACATTCCTTTCATGAATGCAGCATGATACAATCCTGAGTCAGGACTCATTTTAACCAGTGTTATATCTGCAAAAAGCTTGCAGCTTTCATAAGTACATTGACATTTCCGTATGAAGACTATATATTGCAGTTGCCCCAACATCTGGCACATTTTCTGGATCTTATATTTGCTATTTAATCTGGGGAAATGAGGTACACTGAGATGGAGAAATTAGTGCTTAACTCAGAAAATGTAAGTAGACTCAGAAACAACTCAGGCAAAATGTAATAACAGTAGGTATGTTGAGGATTAAGTATTAGAAATGTTAAGTATTGAAAGTGGAGTAGTCCATTTAGCTTTGTCTAACAGACCTCATACTTGAATGAGTTCTGCAACCTTTATTCTCTAGTTTTCTGATGAGTACCTTCATGTATGCAAGAATAACTATCTTAAAGTCTGCAATGATAAAATATTCCTTGCCTGGAAAGAAGATTAGAGCAATTGTGAAGTAATCAGTCTTATAGTATCGTACAGTTCCTGTCTATCAGTAATCTCATCAACCCCTGTTTGATACAATTTAGGAAAAAATGGGACAACTGTCATGCAACTGTCACCACTTCTCGTGATTCGATGCCACTCTCCTATCTTATTCGACAGTTAGGTCTTACTGTTCCAGGTCTTTTCTCACAAACTCTATGGTCCCATGTATCCTGTCTGCTGTTTTCATTGAGAATGCTGATAGGTCATGTTTATAAAATCTGAAAAGCCAAAAAGGTGAATAAATAATTAGTTTAGATTGCAGGATTCTCAATCTCATGGGACCTGTTCATTATTTTTGGCTTGTTGAAAAGCTGGAAAGCACTGTTCTGGTAATGCGTCTTATTGTCTGTTGCCATAGCGATGATTTCCTTGAATTTATGTTAAGATGGAGATTACATTGCGGTCATTTAAATGTTCTCATAGAAGAACATGGCAATATTTACTAATAACTATAAAAAATTAAATGTACATAGAAATGATGATGACATAAGCATTTAAATGAATTAAGTGTAATCTCCTTCATTTTTTTAAATGAAATTCAGGGGGATTGTAGCTATATCATGAGAAAATCAGACACGTTAATGGAACAGTGTTTTAGAGCTATGCAGCTATACTTAATTGCCTGCAAACTACATTTTTTTTCTTTTTGTCCCTGTTTTTGTAGAACTGTTAAGTCGGGAAAAGTAACCATTATCTGAAGAAAATGATCAGTAGAAACAGAGCAAATGACGAGTGAAGAAATATAAATGTTTGTTAGATAAAGCAGTTTATTTCTTCCAGAAAGCTGACAGGAACGCAAGTGAGGGATTTGTTCACAGTGGGAACTAAATCAAGACTGGGGAAATGGATGTTCAAAATAATTGTGGAAAGTAGCGTACGTGGTGTTGTCAAGGTGGGTGTTACTTTTGATATCCTAGATTCGTACCCAAATTTTAAACGCTGGGATTGCCCTGTAATAGAACCTGTAGGAGAGAATAATTTGTCTCCCAGAGGTTACCATACCTTTGGAATGGACTCCTACTTCCTATCAAACAGAGAACCTCATTGGCCCTCTTCAAACCCTATCTGGACGGCTGGATGGGTAACCGTACACTCACCCTAGGGGTTACACTTGTTCCCCCTCTTGGACAAGGGCAAGTTGTGCTGATCATTGAAATAAGGGTAGAAAATGGCTCTGCTTGTAAGGATCCTAAGGCCATTAGCCTGGTAACTTCCTATAATCCTATGAATACTATCAAAATGTCCTTTATCCAGCCTGTGTTTACTATTATAAGTATATCAGTTGTCAAACAAAAACAAAGGAGTTTCAGTTCTTCCTCTCATCTTATATACAGTAACCCTCACACACTCAAATACTTCACCTGCCAACACATTCAGTAATAATGAAAAACACCCAATCATTTGACAGCCCTGCCTTTCACCACATTTAATAAAAATCTCCTTCACACCCTTGTTTATCTTATTCACCATATTTTTTCCACCATATGTTTCCTTGAAATATTCCTCAATTACCTCCATTATAATCTTTTGTTTTGTCCATATTTTCTGACCTTTCCTTTCATGTCTCTGTTTTCTTCCTTAACCATTTTTGCCAGAAAAGGACATACCTCTTTTTCATTCCTTTTTAATTAATCTGTGTCGTATAATATCCTTTCTACTCATTCCACTTAACTACTTGATGCTTTTTTCGCAAAAGATTCATCACTATTTACCTCCAAATTATGCATCATTTCCTTATTAATATTTTTCTATTCTTTTCTGCTATTCCTATTTTTAGTATAATATGCATCCTTTTATTATTTCGGTTTGAAATCTAACTACCATTCTGTCCAAGATTCAAAGAATCCTCGCATACATAAATGGCCCTTGCAAAATACCCTTTGCTCTCTGAATCACATTTTTCCCACTTAATCTAGTTTCATGTGTTTCTGTAATGCCTTTCCCTTGTACAACGCTATCCTTATTTTCATTCAGTTCTAACCATACAGTTCCCTTGTCAGCAGCTCTTTTCCAAAATCCTCATCATCTTGTTAAACCTCTCAGGTAAAACAAAATAACCTCTCTGTTCTTAACGCACACCACTTTTGTACATCTGTTGATAATCTTCCCATACCATATTCTTGTTGTTGTTATGTCTTCCGGCTTTTAGGGGTAGCCACAGCGGAACTCTGGTCCGCTAATGATTGGCAGCAGATTTTTACGTGCCGAGTTGCCAGCTCTGAAGCACAACCTTCAACGAAGGTACGCCCACTCACGCATATCTCCACACAGAAGGTGCTCTAGCTGAGAATCAAATGGGACAACGTCTTACTGTGAGGCAACAACGCTACCGCAGCACCACCACCACAGTTTCTTCCCATACCATATAATTTATTTTAATTTTTTTTTTTAATCTTGCCCTTTGTTACCAGTCATTATAAAGTGTCATTCAAATTTCATTATCACTTTCATAGTTACTATCCCATACTTCCTAATCTCTTCAAATAATTATCTCTCCTTTATATTTGTACAGGCAGAAATACCTATTAGTTTAGAAACTTAATTTTCACACCTGACATCCAACATAGTAGCCCTATCTGCCTAATTATACACAGGTCTAATATTTAATTCTCAGACTACTCATACACATAAACTCCCTCCACATCTTTCCTATCCAAACGATATACAACCTACACCCCAATATTTTTCAAATTGAAGTCTATCCTTTACACAAATGTCAATCTTGCATTGCCAGGATATCTCTAACTAGTTCCATACACCATTGCACCACTATTAGCCTTATTAACTCTGTTCACATTTGCAGATAAAGTCCTCACATTATTCCTGTTCACCTTTTCAAACTCTGGGAGAAAGTTTTTTCTTGCAAAGATTGTTCATTGTGGTTGCCATAGAAATTAACCACAATGAACAATCTGTCAAAAAACTAAAATACTAATGTAGGGAGTGGTTGTAAAGTAGGGGAGAAACCTCACTATACCTCTCAGCCTCTTAGAGCAAGAAATCCTGACAAAGCCTAAAATAAAGGGGAGCAGTTGTTCAGGACAGTAAAATATTTCTTTTTGCAATGATCCTTCATTGTGGTTACCATAGAAACTAACCACAATGAACGATCACTGTACTAAAGAAGTAAGTTGTTAATGTAGGAAGCAGTGTACAAAGCAATGCCCTCACATTATTCTTGTTCCTTTTTTTTAAACTTTTGGAGGAAGTTCTCTCTTACAAAGATCGTTCACTGTGGTTACCATAGAAACTAACCACAAAGAACAATCTCTCTAAAAAACTAAGTTATTCATGTACAAAGCAAGGAGAGAAACCTCACCATACCTTTCAGCCTCTTAGAGCAAGAAACCCAGACAAAGCTTACAATAAAGGGGGCAGCTGCTCTGGGCAGTAAAAGTTTTCTTTTTGCAACGATCCTTCACTGTGGTTGCCATAGGAGCTAACCACAAAGAATGATCTCTCTAAAAAAACTGTGTTATTCATGTACAAACCAGGGAAGAACATCACCATATCTTTCAGCCTCTTAGAGCAAGAAATCCAGACAAAAGCCTATAATAAAGAAGGGGTGCAGCTGCTCTGGACAGTAAAAGTTTTCTTTTTGCAACAATGCCTCAACAATCGCCTCTCAGCCTGTTAGATCAAGAAATTTGGACAAACCATGAAATAAAGGAGGTACTGTACCCCAGGTACAACTGCTCTGGACAGTACAAGTGTTCTTTTTTACAATGATCGTTCATTGTGGTTACTGTAGAAATGAACCACAATGAACGATCTGTCTAAAACTAAAACATTAACGCAGGGAGTAGTTGCAAAGCAAGGAAGGAACCTTATACCTTTCAGACTCTTAGCTGGCAAGAAATCCAGACAAAGCCTAACATAGTGGGAGGTACAACTGTTCAGGACAGTAAAAGTATTCTTTTTAGGATGACTGCTCATTGTGGTCACTATAGAAATGAACCACAATGAATGGTATTAATGTATGGAGTAGCTGTAAAGCAAGACAATACCTCTCAGTCTGTTAGATCCAGAAATCTGGACTTTTTTAAAAATTGTTCTTTCAAACTTAGAAAGTTAATAGAATAACAGGTTTTGCATTAGCATCAGTTTTCTGAAGGGTATGAAATCTGAAACTGAAATGGCAGTCTTTATTTTCTAACGTCTTTCTTTAATGATTTGCGATCAATTTTATGAAAAGTGAAAGAAAAATATGAGGCAAAAATATGGACTTCTGTTATAGACCGTAAAACCAAAGAGTAGTTGACACTGGGAGGCAAAACAGAATTGGAACTGAGGACATACAAGATAGTTAAAAGAAAAAGGACACCAAGGGTGGGAATGTAAGTGACGTTGTAAAGTGGGTGTGACTTTATTCAGCTGTAGTGTGGACCCAAATTTTAAACTCTGGGATTGTCCCTTTAACAGAAAGTTGAAACCTGAAACAACTTTAAAAAAAAATCAGTAGAACCAATGAGGTGCTTTCTCTAAGCTGTAGCCCTGGCAACCCAACTAGACAATGACCATAAACACTAAACTTTCACTAAGTGGGGGATGGTCTTTGCTAACTATGATGGCCTGGACAGTGAACAGAGAAAACAGCCTCTGACAAACAACTTGGCCCACAACACAATCAGGAATATGAAGAATATTATAGCTACTACCTGAACTGTTTTAGGCAGAACACACTGCAGAAATGTTTATCAGAAACACAATCAGGAATATGGACAATATTACAGCTACGACCTAAATTATTTTAGGCAGAAAACACTACAGAAATGTTTATCACAAGTGAGCTAATAGCTATGAAATACAGTACAAGTATGCAGCATACAAGAAAATTGCTATAAATATCTAGAATAAGCAATAACTACTACAAATAAGCAAAAAAACAGGCTACTTATTGCTATATATCACAGATCAGATGTGTTGATAAAGGGGCACTGTCAACAGCGACCCCATCTTTAGGTTAATATTGAACCATTATAACAACCCCTCTGTGGTCTCTCTCATATTCTTGAAGTTAAATCGGTTCTTAAAGATAAAAATTGGTGGGTCCTTAAGAAATTATTTCAAATTCTCATCACAATGTAAAATAAAACATTTTTTGATAAAATATTACCAATTCCAGAGGCATCCAAGGAATAATGAAGTACCATATTATGGGGCACAGAAAAAGAAGAACGTACATGTTCAGAGGTTGGGGGGGCGAGATTTGTAATATAATATATTGTAATGTTGAACTATTTTCTTGGCTTGTTGACTGGTGAATTATAGGCGTGTTTTTTTTTTTTTTTACCTGTATTTAACTGATGTTTTTTATGATTCACTCACTGTTTTGATGATGTCTAAAGAGGAAAGCGCTTAACTGTGATTTATTTTGTTTGGTATATTAAACTTCTATATCACGTGCTACCTGGTGTCTATGCCATGGTGTTACAGCGGTAGCATTGTTACCTCACAGCAAGAGGTTCTCCCATTCGATTCTCAGCTGGGCTTGGGAGTGCCTTCTGTGTGGAGTCTGCATGTCCTCCCCGCGGTTGGGTAGCGTTCGAAAGACATGCGTGCGTAAATGGGCATTCCTTCATTGAAGGTTGGGCGTCGAGTTGGCACCTCGGTGTTTCATAAAAATCTACTGCCAATCATTAGCGGACCGGAGTTCTGCTGTGGCGACCCCTTACTGGGAAAAGCCGAAAGACAAACAACAACATCAAGTGCTACATGGTCATTGTTTTTTTTTATTTTAGTGATTTTTACATTCCAGTGCTTGTTTTTGCTATTCGAGTTTCTAGTAGTTTTTCAAAAATATACTCTGCTGCATCTCTCTTGCCACCTTGAGCAACTTTCGCAGAAAGTCATAAACTACAAAACTTTTGAAAAAAAATTGTGAGTACCTAAGAAGATGTACAATTGCAGCTGTTTATTTAGACAGCCTGTACTTTGACAATACCCAGCCTCTTATCATTTGCTACATTTTTATTAACTACTATTTTGCTAAAGAAATACATCCATTTTTTTTATATTTGCTATCTCTGTATAAAGCTTGCACATTTTATAATACTTACTTTCTCTGTCTGATAGCTTTATTTTTATATATTATGTTCTATTTCACTTAATTCTGCAACATTGCAGGTGCTATGATCATAATACTCTTTAACAAATTTGATACACTTGAATATTTTTTTGTATTATAAACTCCCTACATTTCCTTTCCTGAACAACATCCTTGTTAATGGTAGCTATAGTTTGGCCTTGGTTATGTCTGAAAAAAGTTCCTGGACTAATCTATCAACCCAGCTAGCAAATAAAGTAACTACATGCACACAAGATATATATGTATATATATGTATGTGTACATATATATATATATATATATATATATATATATATATATATATATATATATATATATATATATAAAATAAATGGATCAATAAATAAAATAAAGTTGACAGTACACTTTAACATGATGTGCTGTCCTGTCTGATTATCACAAAAGTCACCAGCAATCATATTTATTTTTTCGTCTTCTTAGATGTAGCATGCTCATGACTCCATTCATGAAGCTCTTGCTTTGTTTTCCCACTTTTCAGGAATTTGGAAGTGCGCAGAAAACCTTTTGCCAATTGAAACACTGTCTCATAGATAGGGATTTCAAAACTTGCATTAAATCGGTTAATGATCTTAAACTTATGCTATTGTATTAAGTCTAACTACTTTCATAAACAGTGCTTCTCTCACACAGAACACAATGGCATCTGAGATGCTCTGAACTAGTAACTACAAAAAGGCATATTTCAGACATTTGGAGTTTCCGAGAATATTTTATGCCTGAACAAGACTTGACAAAATTGAATTTGTCATCACATGCAGTGAGTTTTCCTCTGATGTAACAACAAAGATAATGCAAGAAACGGTGGCAGGGTCAGTTTTATTTAACGGATATTTGCATTTATCTGACTTGTGTGGTTCTTGCAAGCCTAATTCTCAAAGCAAACAGAGATATCAGAGCTACAGTGTGCTTAGCACCTCCTCCAAATCCAGCTCTGCATGATACTGTGATCCAAATTATTTCTGAATCCTTCCATAAGAATTGGCAAGCCAGGGATTAACAGAACCAGTACCAAATGCACTCCCATGCAGAAAAAGAGAGTAATTGTTTATAGAGTGATCATTACTAAATTTCCGATGATTTGCTGACTGTGGAGATTATAGCATCAGTAGCCCATGTACATCTTAAAGATAAAAGTTATCTAAAGGTCTGTACTGAAATGTAAGAAGCTCAACTATTGGTGTTATGTTGTACGTGATTTGGCAACCATACTAAGTGAGAAGACAGAAGGTGGGAAAAAAAAACTTATGTGAACACAGCCTCGATAAGAATATAGGATTATCTAAAGCATTCAAGTGCAGAACAGCTGGGAAATGTGGAACTGCGGCTATATGTATTAGATTCTAGGAAACTATTTATGCACGCCAGCCCAAAACAGCAACAGCCCTCTGAACACAAACAAAAACTCTCACTAAACATAAAATAAGCCAGAGGGAAGCCTCTTGCTTTATTGCATGTCTCCTGAGCTTAACAAAATACTCCTGGGTCATGTTATGTTTAGGGGAGGGTCTAATTGTCAAGTACATGATTTACTCTTGAGGGTATTTACTCGCACCAGTGCTTTACTAGCATGTCATGGATGGTTTGTGATGTATTTATGTCTTGTGTTCTTTTAAGCAGCTCAATAATGAATGGAGAATGCATGTGTAAATGTCAAAAGTTATTTGGAAGCATCTCTCGATCATAAATCACAAATTCATAAATAACATAACCTGAGTTTAACAAATTACTTTATTCATTTAGTTTTCATTTGAAAAGACACCTGACAGAACATCTACTCAGCAACTTGTAGAAGGAGCTAAATACATTTTCTTGTAAGTATTTATATTAATGTTCCTAAATTATTCACACATTCCCCTATCATGAGTGCCTGTCTAACTTAACTCAGAGCCTTGACTCCTGCTGGTGTCCTGTCATTGACTACTGGTAAATTCAGGCATACTTCTCAACCCCTTAGCATAAGAAATCTGGACAAAGCCTAAAATAATAGGGGGAAGGCACAAAAAGAGGAAAATATTTTAAATATTGCCCTAATGAACTTAAACATTTGTTAGAATAACAGTATTTGTATTAGCATGTACTTTCTGAAGGGTATGAAGTCTGAAACCGAAATGTATGTCATTTTCTAGTGACTTCAATCTTAAGTAATTTGCCAAAAAACCTAAACCTTTATAAGGAACAGAACAAAAATATGAGGCAACAATCTGGACAGTTGAGAGGTATGTTAATTCAGACCAAGTAGTAAAGCACTCATTTGGACCAATGGATTACAGCATTTCTAATACAATCCTCATACAAAACTCCAGTGCTTTATTTTTTTTTCTTTTTCTGTTTATCTTTTACAATGTATGCTAACTCTATTATGTGATTTTTAATTTTAACATCAAGGTCTTTAATCAGTAAGTGAACTGACACAATGTGAACCCTTTGCATAACAAACTGAAGAACAAATAGAAGGATAAATATAATATACACATTCAGTTTAGATCACTGAGTCACCCGATATATATTGGGAGGTTTGAAAAAAATGGAGTAGCTAAAGAAACCATGTAGACACAGACAGAGCATGCAATCTAAACAGGACATGAGGTCAGACAGAACACTGAAGCTATGAAGAAGAAATGTTATACCCTTAGCCAGCACAGTGTATGTAAGTCACTGAGTGGGAGGGAATTCTCATGTGTGTGAGTGTGTGTGTGTGTGTGTGTGTGTGTGTGTGTGTGTGTGTGTGTGTGTGTGTGTGTGTGTTTGTGTGTGTGTGTGTGTGTGTGTGTGTGTGTGTGTGTGTGTATATATATATATATATATATATATATATATATATATATATATATATATATATATATATATATATATACAGTTTAATACATGTAGACTGCGGTGGTGGTGCTGCAATAGCATTGCCGCCTCACAGTAAGACGTTGTCCTGTTCGATTCTCAACTAGAGCGTCTTCTGTGTGGAGACATGTGTGAATGGGCATACCTTCATTAAAGGTTGTGTGTCAGGGCTGGCAACTTGGCACGTAAAAATCTACTGCCAATCATTAGCGGACCGGAGTTCCGCTGTGGCGACCCCTAACCGGGAAAAGCCAAAAGACACAACATATACAGTTTAATACATGAAAAGTATGAAAAGTGAAATAATATAGGTAACTGTTATAATTTAGAGGACTTCTGATTGCCATCCTTAGAAATGTGAAAAAATACTAATAGTATACCTAGTAAGCAGAACAATGCTGTTTATCGGACATTGCAGATATTGTCTATCATTTGCAAAGCTATAATGTGAAATAATAAAAATAAACTGTATATAAGATAAAATGCAGCAGATGTGCCAGCTGTGATTGGACAGTGAAGAATTGTTGCTATGTGACGTCTATAATGGGTACTGAAAAAGATTATTCTTAAGGAAAAAAAATCATATGTCTTTGACAGATTTACAAATAAGCCAACATACATACAAACTTACTGGTCACAGAAACTTAGGATTAATTTCTAGACGGTGTCCAGTAAATGAAACTGCTAAACTGTCCAGTGTACCCTAATGTGGAGAATCATTCTGAACATAAAAATATCCACCCGCAAAAGTAAAAGTATCTCAGGTAGCAGAAGATGTTCTTTTCAATCCAGTCTAATGATGAATATTGAAAGAACAACTGAAACTTCATACTGTGTCCTCAGTTTGTCTTTGGAAGAAAGCAAAACATAATGATTCTGGAAAATGAGACTACACAGACTACAATGTTATGTTTCAAAAAACTTAACCACCTTCATTATCTATGTCATGCATTTCTGCAGAGATTGCCCTGTCCTGAGATAACTGGGTTTTAGATTGTGCTTACTTGATGTCAGTTAGTTTAGAAAATAACCCAAAGCAAACAACTGTGCATATTTCGGAAATACAATGTAATGACACAGTGTATTCTAAAACTGAGGATATTATTGATATTTTTGAAAAAAATCTATACCAAGGTATATGAGGGTCAAATTGATAGGTCTATACATAAACAGAATAAAAGATTCTTGCAAAAAATTAACTTTCCAAAATTAGAAGAGAGTCTGCAAGGTGATCTGATTAAACCTATATTTCCAGAAGAAGTAATTCAACATATGAAAGTACATAAGTCACCAGGTCCTGATGGTTTGACAGTTGAATTTTGTAAAGAGTTTGCTGATAGTTTTGGTAAAATATTGTCTCATGTATTTAACTACATAATCAGAAATAAAATTAGTGATCCTCACCTTAATGCGTCAAAAACAATCTTTATACATAAAGCTAATTCAGACCCCCAAAGCCCGGACAATTACAGGCCAATAGCATTAATAAATGTGGATATGAAAATTCTAACTACCATTATAGCATGTAGGTTAAAAAAGATTATGATACATTTAATTTCTAAGGAACAGGCTGGATTTATGGCAACTAGACAAACTAGTGATAACACACTTACACTACATAATATGATGATGTATGCTAAACAAAACAACTCTAATATTTATGCCCTTATAATAGATGCTCAGAAAGCATTTAATAGAATGGATATAAACTTTTTGTTTGATGTGTTACCTTATTTCAATATGCCCCAGGAATTTATTCAGATACTACAAATATCATATAGTAATCCGTATACTACGTTATATATTAATAGGAGTTATTCTAAAAGAATACAGATTAAAAATGGTACACGGCAGGGTTGCCCTTTGTCCCCCTTATTGTTTAACCTTTATTTAGAACCTCTATTTTTATATATTAAGCAAAATTTGTATCATAATGCATCAATACTTTATAGGAATAAATTATTAATGTCGGCATTTGCTGATGATCTTATTATTTATTGTACAACCCCAATTTCTGATAGTGAAAAGATATTAAATGTTATAAACGAATTTTCAGAAGTCTCTAATTACAAAATTAATTTGGAGAAAACTAGTATTTTCCCGTTAAGAACCCCTAAACCTTTTTCATTAATGTCCCTGGTGGGGAAGATATCATGTAAAGAAAATAACAAATATTTGGGTATTAGCTTCTCTACAGATAATAAGGATTTTTATAGTAATAATATTAAACAAGTATGGGAACAAATAGTAGCTGATTGTGGCAGATGGAGGAATTTAAGACTACTGCTATTGGCAAAAGTATCAATAGTGAAAATGAATATATTACCACGAATGTTGTATATCTTTAGGTCTGCTCAAGTATCAATTTCAAAGACAGTTTTTAAACAAATTCATAAAGATTTAGCTAAATTTATTTGGGAGCCAAAGAAAACTAGAATATCGTATGAGAAATTAATGACCCCGAAGAGTAGAGGAGGACTTGAGTTACCGAATTTTGAAGTATACTATTTAATTGTGAACGCTAACAGGAGTTTAAGAATTGCTAATTACGATGTAACTAGTACAAAGTGGATACTAACTTGGGTGGTCTTGAATTACAAGCATATTCTAGATCGGAATATAAATCCTAAAGCTTTACCCTTTTTGGGTAAAAATAGTTTGATAAAGTATGGGATTATGGACCACTTAAAAACATATGTGTTATCTTTGCAAAATTTATTCCAATCAGTAGACTTGTTGCAATATATGATGGTTTTTCAACCTTTCCATAGGAATCCCAATTTTAAACTAAATAATCAGTTGATTAATCTTAGTAAATTCCCATTAATAGTTAATTTGACTCTGATTGATGTTTTTAATAAATTTAATTTATCGGCTTCGCAAGTTAGACAGGAATTGAACCTTCCTAAGAGTCATATGCTTATAATGAGACAAATCAGAGAACTTGCTCTGAGTCATTTTGAAAACTTTAAACCTGTAGCCGGAATTGTGGATAAATGCTCTGAATTGTGGCAGGCTCTCCAACAGGAGGTCAAATTTATAACAAGAACAAATAAATTAATTAAAGATTTAAAATTCCAGGATAAAATTCTGTTGTCAGGGTATTGGGTAAACAAAATGACAGTAGCAGATAATCAGGTATTAAAAGCAATTGACTTAACAATAAAATCGGTCTCTTTTCAAAAGTTGATGTATACGCAGTTGATGATTTGGAATAATGCTTATTATACACGTCTTAGGTTACATAAATTCAATCCTAGGAATTCTCCAACTTGTCCATATTGCACAAATCAAACAGTGGATCTTCTTCATATGTTCTGGAGCTGCAAGTGTATATATAAACTTTGGAACTCTCTTAGAACACAACTACAAAAGATGGGTTATCAAAGTTCAACGTTATCATGGGAATTTATGATTCTACATATTCCTCCAAGAGAGGTCTCTAGATCACAAACTATAATATGTATGAATATTTTTTTGCTGATGAAGCTGTATATAGCTACAAATTGGTTAGAACCAGATAAGACATCATGGGATAATTTTAAGTTTGTGGCTATAAAGCATATATTAGCACATAAATTACTCCTGAAGCAAAGTAACAAAAATAGTAATAACCCGAAAATATGGGAAAAGGTTTTTAATTTTATATTAGCATAATACTGTTATTAGGAATATATTAAAGTTTGGATGTATATGTGGAGGAAATAATGTTTTGGAACCATGCATGATATGTATGGACGCAAAGTACTTCTACATATGTTTTGGCTTTGTTTTTTTTTCCCTGTTTTTTTCTTTTTTGGAATAATGACGATTTTTATATGGAAGCATTTCCTGTAGATATTGTATATAGTTTTGATAGTAATAGTAGTGAATTATGTGTGTGATTTTATTGTATTTGGAAAATATATATCAATAAAAATTTATTATGGAAAAAAAAAGAAAATAACCCAAAGCAAGAGCTGCCATTGTTGACATTATTTTTCAGACAATAAGTGTGGCTCAGAGATAGAGGTGAAGGCAATGTGTGGTACAACTGTCATTTTAAGAATTTCAAGGCAGTTGATAAGTCAATGCGTTGGGTGAACAGGCATGAAGATACTTGAGTAGAGACGACAGACAAATTAGTAGTGCTAGCTGGGATTAATTAAGATCATGGGGAGACTAGGACAAAGGCATGTTGGGCTTTTAGTGTAGAAAGGTGTTTGTGGCTCACCTGTAGATCACTGCCGGGGCCTGCATAGGGCTGTGAAGTGTGTGCATAAGGAAAGAGAAGAAGGAGTCCACACATCTTCCATGATGTAGGACACAGTCAGGGCTGGGATGGCACTATACCTACTAACTATGGAGGGGGATAGCTTTTAGTGAGAGGCTGTCCATTGCAGTACTTATTAATGAGCAGGTATTATAGGTGTTTTGGAACTTTGACTTGATAAGAAAGCAGATCAAAAACTGGTATGGGACTTTTCTAAGGGATTCTTTGTTAAACCAGCACTGGAGAATTTAAGGAAGAATATGTCAATATCCAGCTGGTTAAGGGTAAAGAGAACATGGTACAGGCATTACTGGATAAAGATATATGCACAGATAGGGTTTTAGGTGCATTTGCTTTTCTTCCTTTTCAAAACTATAGGGTTACACCTTTGGGCTTGGTCCCCCAAAACAGGCCAGTTGAGTATCACGTAATTCACTATCATGCCTTGCCAGAAGATCATTCAGCGCATGATCATATTGTAAATGGAGAAGTGAGAGTTCAAGAGTTCAATACATCTCCTTGGATGATACAGGTAGAGTCATTCTGTGTTTTAATTTTCCATGGTCAGGTGAATTAGACACTAATTCCACTTTTGGTTGCTCCCAATTTGGAAGCAAGATGATCTGATGTTAGACGTGTGCCAGAAAGGAAAATGTCATTTGGACAAGGCCATGCCCATGGGTTGCACTGTAGCCTGTGCGATGGTTGAACATTCAGAACTGCTTTGCAGTGTTTTTGCAACAAGCAAGCTCCTTCAAAAGGGTAGTACATTATTTACATAACTTCCTTTTAGTCTATCAAGGGCAACAGGGTGCTGAGCAGGGAGTCCAGCACTTTACTGAACTGCATTGTGAGATTGCAGTACCCTTATGGAAGGACAAGTGGGAAGGGCCAACCAAGAAACTAACATTTTCATGGTCAGGTATTTTTCATTTGCTGGATGATTCATTATTGAAATTGAGGGAGGACATTTTTAGGTTCTTGAATGAATCTCAAGATAGGGAGAATAACGTCAGGGGATTTTTGTGTTTGCATGCAAAGCAATAAGGCCAGATAGGGCTTTCCACAGGTCACTGGCTATTTTGCTTCAGGGATGCAGGAAATACAACAAGGTTAAGGTGATTAGATGGATTAAATAGAAATACTTCTTGCTGCATGTCAAAGGACTATCAATATGACAAGGTGATTGAGTATTGTTAGATGATTTACACCTGTACGTGGATGTGTCTGGGGACTTAGGCATACAAGCTTGTTTTAAAAGGAGGTGGTTTGCAGTAGGATTGAAAGTAGGATATTGCCTTCCTTGCACTGATGCCAATTTTGGTGGTAATGCTAACATCTCAAAAGCAGATGTGCAACAAAGGGTGCTTTTTCACAATAATAGGGACATGGTGGCAGAGGAGTTGTTGAGGACATCAGTCAGGTCAGAGATTGGTCAGGTTTTATTGAGGAAGTTGCTGCTGCATGTCTTAGGATCAATTCATCTTTCTCTGCTAAGCATTATTTTGGGTGGGCTGAATGTTCTAGCTGATAGTTTCTTGTTTTCAGTTTCACAGGTTCTAGGCTTTAATCCCAGAATCAGAGGAACACCTGTCAGCATTGCCAGAGGAGGTTGGAAGACTGACAGAGTGTAATGGGCTGCTTAGTGCTGATGTCATTGGGCTCACATGATTGGAATGGCATAGAGCACAGCTTTGCAAGTTTTTTTCCTATGTGGGAGGACTATTTTTTTTTCCTATGTGGGAGGACTGCCTTTACAAGAAAGGACATGGTCAGTGAGATTAGTGGACAGGTATATGAGATGAAAGCTGGGGTAAGCTTTGAGATTGATAGGTGCTAAAGTATCCAGGCAGGTGAGCAGTGGCTTGGAGGACACTATCTGTGCTAAATCAGGAATGTTTGTTCTTTTAATTTTTGGATGGCAGATCTGTTAATGCTAGGCAGTGTGATATTGTTTTAAAGCAGGCATCTTTGGCTTTTGAGATTCTAATAGTCTGTTCCTCTCAAATTTTCAGTGTTTGTTAATGTTAGGTTTAGGATAAATTTGGAACTCTACTCTGTCTTAGGCCAAATTCTATCAGGACAGAACAGTGAAGTATGCTCCATCTGGTAGTAGAAGGAGATGGGGTGGATCAGATTAAGTGGTCAGTAATGCTGACTTAACAGATATGCTATTTTGGATGAGTGGTCAAAGAATGCTTCCCAGTATGTTTACTGTTTCATTTAAATATATTCATACTGATAATATTGTATATTGATGTAATACGTATTTTGTATAAGCTTCAATTAAGTCTTTCATTTTGTATGTTGATTCTGGAAATAAAATATTCTTGCATGTCATTCTAGTATGGCTGTTTGTGTGGAAGGCTGGGGTCCCATGGGCGATATGCAGGGCCACATCCAGCACTAGATGACCTAAGCAGTTGTCTAGGGCCCAAAGGCTGGCAGCTGCCAGTGATGCCAGAACATTTTATTTTAATTAAACAAAAATAACCTTACATTTCTTCTTTAAGGGCGCACTCTGCATCATGCACACACACACTTAACTTTCCACTGCTGCTCACAAAGAATTCAAATGTGGAACAGTTCTGTACAAACAAGCCATTCTTTTGTAAGTGTATATATAAAGGTTTGTGTGTTTGTGTGTGTGTGTGTGTGTGTGTGTGTGTGTGTGTGTGTGTGTGTGTGTGTGTGTGTGTGCGTGTGCGTGTGTGTATGTGTGTGTATGTGTGCGTGCGTGCACGTCCGTGTGTGCGTGCGTGCGTGTGTGTTTGTGGTAGTGCCCCTAGTTTGGTTGTCAGGTTAGTTGATTAACTTCCTTATGATCAAACCCTGTATCTTCATTACAGTAGAGAAGATACTGAATCCTCTACACCCAACTACCAGATTGCTTACTTAATCATACTTCTCAACTATCCATATTTTCACAGAATGTCCAGATTTTTGCTTCACATGTTTTGGTCTGTTCCTTATAAAATGCATCTTTTTTGGCAAATCACTGAGGATTGAAGTCACTAAATAATGACATACACTTGAGGTTCAGCCTTCATAACCTTTATAAAATGCATGTTAACAAAGATAATGTTATTCTACAAATAAGTTTAAAAGAGCAATATTTAAAATCAGTGCCTATTTTTGGGCCCTTGTCTCACTATTATTTTAGGCTTTGTCCAGATTTCTTGGAATAAGAGGTTAAGATGTATGTCACTTAATTATCAGAGGTGCAGATTCAAGGAATGTGAGTTTCATTGTGTTTTTAAGGAATCTGAGTTTCAGTACATTTTCTTTGAGTTTCAGTGCATTTTCAAGGAATTGTGAATTTCAAGGGAAGAAATTTTATTATTCTTTATGCTAAGTCTGTCGTCAATGTGCAACTGTTTTGTTTAGCAAATGACCTTCAGTGTTTGAGCTACAGAATTTGAAAGCAGTGGTTGCAGCCCAAGAGGTTGCGTACTTGCATTTGGTGAAAAAGACTGTGGTTCTACTCTAATACAATGTTGATGGATTGCTGATACTGGGGTTTTCTTTTAGGGGTGATGGGGGTGCTACACTCCTGAGTGTGTCCTCCTTTTTATGAGATGCCTAGTAACTATGAAATTATTGCTGGTTTGCCAGTCATTCTCTACTGCAATATTACCAGCTTACCTTTTTTGCTTTTTTTAAATGTAACATTGGCAATTTATTCTTCAAGGGCAGTAGACACTGAATTTGTACATGAAACACTGAAATGTAAAGTTGTTTGCCAGCAGCAACCTCTTCATTAGTTACATATCTCTTTAATGTGGAATTATCCAGATGACTTTTACTTCTGCAGTGATTGTGCATATTTACTGATATTGGTGGATTGTAATGACAGAAACTTGAGTGGCATTTTATGATTGAAATGCTCTGAAATAGGTAGTTTTGTCATTATTGGTTCATAAGTTTTATTTCAGTACTTACTAGAAAAAAATGTTAAAACCTGCAAATTTACAACACAGTCTAACAATTAGTGCTATATTATACAAGGAAAATAATTTATTGCAATCAGGAAGGTGAATCAAATAACACCTCTCACTAAATGCCAACAAATCCAAAATTCTTCTATTTTCCCCCTCCAAAACTTCCCCTATTGATAAAAACGCACTCCAAATTATCAGCCAAAACAACTCCACCATAGAGAGTGTTCCCTCCGCCAAACTTCTTGGTGTTACCATTGACGAACATTTAAAATTCAATACTCACATTCATCAAAACATTAAGAAAACCCATATAAAACTTGGTTTACTTTACAGAAACAGCCACTTCCTCTCTCCTTCCACCAGAATAACTCTAGCCACTACCTATCTATTACCTTCTCTCCTGTACAGTGCTCCTCTACTTGCTAACTTATCCACCACTCTCTTCTCTAAACTGGAAACCTGTTGCAATAAAATCTCCAAATTTGCAACCAAAGCCAAATCCTCCTTCCATCATTGTTCTTTAAATTGGCTTGAACTCCCCAACCATCTAGACTATCTACAAATCACCACATCCCACAGATTATTGTTCCAACCTACCACGTGCCCTGCACTAACCAATATTCTACTACCTTATACACCCCACAGAACCCTTAGATCTACCCACAAAAACCCAATCTCCATCCACAAACCCAATCGTCCTGCTGGTCAGCTTCTGCTATCATTCTCCTTAGCTAAAAAATGAAACTCGCTCCCTTCTTCTCTATGGACCTGTGACAACTGTGAAAATTTTAAAACTCAACTACATTCCTATCTTTATTCAAACAGGAAATGCAACTGTACTCTTTCTCCCAATCCACATATGCTCCCCTCCACTTATACTCCTGGCTAACTTTCACATCAAACTAACCTTACACTCAAATGTGGATATTATAAATTACAATTCTGTAATATGTAGCCCTGATGCTGTGTGCCTGCCTTTCTTGCCTAAATGAAATTGTAACTGTTTTCTTCTGAATTCTACCTGTTTTAAAGTTTGTAAAGCAATTATCCTTTGTAATAATACTTGTAACTAAACTATGTATTGCAAAGCTTTTCTCCCCGGGCCTCCACTGAAAATGGGCTCCCTGAGCCCAGTGGACCTCCCTGGTCATCAAACTGGAATAAATAAAATAATAATAAATAAACATGCATGTATGCATGGTCCTAAAAATCACACGTGCAAGGGGCCTATGGTTTGAAAATAGCCCAAAGGTAAACTTAATCTACAACTGGCCAAATGTATTTTCTTTGAATGTGGGTTTCAGTGCTGTTTCAATGAATGTGAGTTTCAAGGACAGAGAAGATCACGCTTCATGATAAGTCTGTTTTAATTGTAAGACTGTATTGTTTTGTTTAGCAAATGACTATCAATGTTTGTACCATAAAAATTGAAATAAAAGTTTTAAATTAAATCCAAATATCTGTAATCATGGTAGATGTAAAGAGAAAAATAGTATGTATCTTGACAAGTTTGAACATTGTTTATGTTAACTGGGGAGAAATAGCCAAATAATGGGATACTGAAATGGCTGCCATGGGGGGTGATCTATTACCCTGCCTAAGACCCCATTTGACCATGATCCAGCTCTGGAAATATGAGTTAATAAGTCATCTTTCCTAAAATTGTCTTCAAATCTGCATCTTACACCTCCACTTGATGTAGATGTAGCTTGAAAATTGTGAGATTTAATGAAGAAAAGCTCCTGCTTTTGTGTATGTGTGCAAGAAGCTTTATAAATGAAAAAAAAAAAGAAACAGTTTTAAATTCTGAGAATTGTTAAGTATGACAGCTGGAATAGTAAGACTGATTGTGCAAAAATGGAGACTTACTTTTATTAAATCTGCTATCACGGCATATCAAAATTTTCCCCTTTCTGCAAGGCATAATGACCTTAGACTCGGTAGATATATATATATATATATATATATATATATATATATATATATATATATATATATATACGTAGTGGTGCATGTGTGTGGGACAGTCCCAGTGCCATCAACCCAATGGGGGCTATAAGTTGGCTTGCTTTCCTTAACAAAGCCAAATGAAAGATGACAGCTGTTGTTAACATTCACTGTTTTCTTGTAGTTTTGCTGTTCTATTTTCATAATTCCAGGATTCACAATTATAGGTATAGGAATTACAACTGGAAACCATATCAAATCATATGCACTCCACAAGGTTGCCAGTTATTTTCTGCAGCTAGGAGATGTTGCCATCTTCATAGTTTTTGCATTGGTAGGCTACAATTTCCAGCACATTCTTTGTGTAAAGAAAAATATTGTTTTTGCAGTTCTGTGGATATTATTCTGGTTGCTGGCTAAGTAAAAGAAAACCATTGACAAGAGGTATGTAGACTTTCTTAGTCTGTCAACATATTTATTCATTTGCAGATTTCTGAATTTCTAAGTTATATATAATATCTGAACTCTGGAATGTAAGCATACAAGAGTCCTGTCAGCATTCCTCCTTCTCTATTTGACATTTTTTCATCCTGTTATTTTGCCCATGTCAAATTACAGCTGCGCACAAGAAACATATTACTGAAATAGGCATACATTCTGAGAACCCATCTATCTGAAATATAAAATATATACTAAACTATTACTGCTTGGACTGGGTCACAGTGAGCTTCCACAGACCATGGAAAATCACACACACACACACGCACACACACACACACACACACACACACACACACACACACACACACACACACACACACACACACACACACACACAGAACAATTGTCACTTCAAGCAGAACATGTTTTGAATTTGTCAGGGCTTCTCCTGAAATATACACAGACCTCCTGAGCAAGGCTGATATCTTTATTTGAGAAACGCTTAGACCAATCAAGTGTACAGAATTCCAGAAAAATGATAAGTCAAGGGAAGGCATGCTACTGCTTCAGGCATTAAGTCCATTAGTTTATCTTTCATTGCCAATTTTCATTGGATGTTTGATTGCACTGTGCGATGTGAAATTAGAAAACATGCACTGCTGTACTGTGTATCAGCAAAGCATTTCATTTTTTTTTTTTTTGCTGTCTATAATTATAATGCACTCACATAATTTTAAGGGTCCATAGCAGCATTTATCAGTTCAAGAATGATGCAATAGCTTGTCATGTGTTAACCTGAGAATGCATGACTGTATATGCCTGATTGACTACATGTAGTTCATGAACTTGCGTGGTCTTTAAAAATACCCATTGAATTAAACAGCTGAATGACTTGGTGCATGCAGGTCTTACCTGATTACTATATAAATGTTTTATACTGCAAAATACATTTTGTAAAACATGTTCATATTTTGATACTCATTATGCAAATATTAACATATTTGACAGGAAAGCGTGAGTTATAAAACATCCTCCCTGGTCAGCCTTGGCACAGTAGACTGCTTTTTTTGAGAGCATTGTAAAACACTGTTTACTCATTGGCACCTATAGGGTTAAACAAACATCACGTTATAGATTATATTCAGGCAAAAACATTCAGAAATGTAGCCCACCCCTTTTGAGAAAGACCTCTAATCCTGTGATCAAACCATCAACTAGATGGAGGGCTCCACACATGCATTTTTAATCAGTATTATATTTCACTAAGATCTATCATCACTCACAAGGGCAGCAGTTCTAGGCAGAGTTGAAAGTGTTTCAACTATTATGGTTTGTCTAAAACTATTTGTTCCCTGAATGAATTTCCAAGTTGGTGATCAGCAAAATAATATGTCAAACTGTCTTCAGAGAGGCTGTATTCATGTTCTGCATTTGATTATATAAACCGTGTGTGTGTATGTGTGTGGGTACGTGTGGGTGTGTGTGTCTGTGTGAGCATGTGCATGTGCACACGTGAATGTGGAACAGAGCAAGGTGAGACTTTGCATAAACAAGTCCACAAGTCCTCATAAAATGAGTAACAGTAGTAGTAAGGATGCATTTTATGTGCTATGTAAATGTGTACTTGACTGATATATAATAGGTATTCAAATATCTAATCATGTGGAAAACGGTGTCCTCTGTTTTGCTCAGCAATTCTTACAAATGAATTAAAGGAGCCAACTCTTTGCAGTAATACTTTATAGAGCTCGAGTTCTAAGTGCATGGCCACATTTTGAAGCAAAAGCAAAACCACTTTTTTCAAGAGAAATTTTGTTTCAGTAGAATTGTATTGAAATCGTTGCATATATTTAGACTTTGACAGCCACATAAGAAGGCAGATAAAGCTGCAGAGTTTAGGCATAGTCCATCATTTTAAGGACTGCATAACTTTTACCTTTTGACTAGCTTCAGTAGTTAAATAATACAATTACTGCAGAATTACAAGACATGTTTATTGGTTTGAAGCTCATTAATAACAAACAACTACAATTGATATATTCAGTGAAATCTATCAGATGTTGATCACTGTATTATTGTTTTCTACTCTGTCCTTTATGTACTCAGTATCTAGAGAGCAATTAGCATACCTCCTTTGTCTAATGCATTCACCAGAATGTTGTGTGCACTTAACCACTTTAGGAAAAGGTAAGTCTTTATTTTCATCCTTTAATCTGATTTTTTTTTTATAGAGGCAATTGTTTCTTTTTTATCTTTTAATCTACTCAGCTTTTAAAAGTCTTCTGTCAGGTAAATTAATCATGTTCACAGATACACATCTATTAGGTTACTTTTGAAGGAAGCTTCCCTTTATGACTTCAATTCCAGTGCTTATTTCTTTATATAGATCAAAATACATTTTAGTACTGTGTATATCTTCAAATTCTATGACTACATTTATTATAAAAATATTCATTCTACCATAAATCATTAAAAGAGACAAAGACCATTTCTGTCCCTAGCCGAATTTAGGCATACTTAGTGACTTTACTTTTTTGTTTGGTTTAGTATTTTCTGAAGTATCACTTTACTATAGTATATTGTATGATTTACTCAACAAGTAACTATAAATTACAATAATATACTTCTCCGAAGGTTCTGCTATGAATTATTAACTTCCATTAAGCCAATAATCCAAAATACTGAAAAAAATAATGGCGGAAACACACTAGGGAAAAATGTACTATTAAGCGCTCTTTTTTTGGGGGGGCCTCCCTGTACCTCCAATGTGAGCGACAAACCCTCCTCCCACCCACATAACTTTTATATGCAAACTCAATGGTTGCACAAACTTGAAGAAAGGTGGAATCTACCAAGAGCAGTGAACTGTTGTGGGCAGTCAGTCAGAAATCGCACCACAATGATTTTCTATGGAGAACAGTGTACATCACTCTACCTCTTAATCTTTGTTTCCTACAGGTAACTAAAGCTTGAGGAATTATAACTTGACCAACTGTACCTTTTCTGAAGCTTTTCTAAAACCGCTTGTGATGATGAACACATATTCAATTTTAATATGTTATACAATGAGAAATTAAATTTGATTGCAACAATGATAGTTTGCCACACTCTTATGAGACAACATCGTATCCCTCTTACCACCAACATATGTTCTGAAAAATCATGCTGAATATTTTGCGTGGGCTCTTCTTGCAGACATAATGATGTCAGACAACTGACAATGGCACATGTGAAGCTGATAACAAGTGGATACCACTGGTCATTCAGGTTGAGGGGGGTAATGTAGCCAGCCTATTGGTAGAATCAGCAGTAGGAGTAGCAGAATTCCTCCCACATCATTTTACTCTTATCCACCTCTGCCCATATGCTTTCTTCTCCCACTATAATTCTGGACTCTGTCACATACTCTACCATGCTGGCTACAAGTTTTAAAATCTTATTGTGCCCTCTGTGATTAGGTGGGGAAAAGCATGTGTGCAAGTGAGTGTGCATGGTGCTGAGCGTGTGAGTGTGTGTGTGTGTATGTATTTGTGTGTTTGTGTATATGTGTGTGTATATGTATATCCACACATGCGCGTCTCAAACTTTTAAGTAAGGATTGTTCCTGAAGGCTCAAACTGAAAAACTTCTTCTTGTTAAATAGCTTAGAAACTGACCAAAAGCTGGCTACACATGTTTTTTTTTAAATAGATTTGGATAAGTATTACGTGGTGGATTAAAAGTGCTCTTACAATGAACTCCCCCTAAAATACTTACCAAGTCACCTGGCTTGAAGTTATCACCACACAAACTGTAATCCTTTTCCTGTACTAACAGCGGCAACACCTATAATGTGAGCTATGTGAGGAACATTCAAAATGTACGTACTTCCACCATCCATGTATTCAGTCATTCTCATGTATGCTGCATTTCTGGTCAACAGCTCTTTTTCTCTTCATATATGCATTCTTACCTCCCATCCACATCATTTGACTTTCACTGTCCCCATATCTTTTTGGGCCCTATGCCCCATCCACATCATTTGAACTTTACTATCCCCATATCTTTATGAGACCTATGCCCCATCCACATCATTTGACTTTCACTATCCCCATATCTTTATGGGCCCTATGCCCATCTATACTTTACTTACCACATTCCACTGTTTCTCACCATTTCAAAACTGGTGTCACTGTCCTTCAGGTAACTGCTATAGCCCATGGATTTCTACCATCCCTTTTTACCCCAGGGAATACACCATATTCTAAAGTTCTCTTCCTGCCACAATCCAGCTTTCACTTATATTCTACATTATTATTTTTCTTTATTTATTAATTTGTTTGTTGCCATCTTTTTCCTTTGGCATGGTTCACTGTCTTAGTTAAATGAGTTTATTGTGTATTTGAATACTACTACTTCTTATTTGAAATTCACATCAGAATATTCAGTGAATAAAATAAACTTTCTAGATGTGAGTATTGGAAAAGATGATCCAGGAGAATTATTTACACAAATGTATTAAAAAGAATGTTATAGAAACACATTACTGCATAGAACAAGTATGCATCCTACTCACATCTATAAAAATATTCTTAAGGGACAGTTATTACAAACATCAAGACTACATACAAGATATGATAATTTTGAAAGAGGTATCTAGAATATCCAGTGAGATTTTATTGCTAGAGGATACACATATATGGAAGTAAACAACTGTGTTTAATAAGTTGCCATCCAAAGACATGCAAGAAGAATGTCATATTATTCGCACAAAAGCAGTAGGTGAACTATGAATGAAGCAAAGACTGATAATAACAGGATGGTACTCACATACTCTAGTAATATAAATGAAATATGTGAGTTAATTAAGAAGAATGGGAGGATTTTAACATGTGATGACAAGATTAGAGACACTGTAGTGAAAGACTAAGTTTCTGCTTCAAGAATAGTTTGAATTTAAAGAGACAGTTGTGCTATGGCCCATATAAAAAGATGCAAATTAATTCACAGAGGATAGGCACATATGCATGTAGAATGTGTAAAGTGTGCCATTATATTAATAAATGTAACTATTTCATCCATCCAGTAACCAGAAAGAAAATCTATCCTAATTTATACGCTGATTCTAAAGACTTAGTATACTTAGCATGCTGTTTGCACTGAGATCATTTTTATGTTGGAAAAACGAATGCTATGTTTAAACAACACATACTTTAACATATTTATGATATTAATAAGACAAATCAACTTAATGCCTTGGCAAGACATATATTAGATCATTCTGGACATATGTTTAACTTCATGGTATTGCAGTTAGTGCCTATAATCTCCCAGGTTTGGGAGGGTGGCCTAATGGTTAAGGTGTTTACCTTGCAAACACAAGGTACAGGGTTTGAATCTCATAGGGAATAATTGGCTAGGCTTAAAATGACTCACAAGGGCAGTTAATCTAATACTAATCTATGAACCTTTAAATCAAAGAGGTGGAAATCTTGTAAATGAAACAGAAGTAGTCATGAGGGATTTGAGTACCCAGGTTGATGGCAACCTGACTTTTGACCACCATGTTGCTTCCATTGTACGTAAAGCTTTCTACATGGCCCACCTCATATGTAAGGGTATCTCATCCAGGGGCAAGGAGGTCATAACATCCCTTTATTCTTCCCTTATAAGGCCAATTATTGAGCACAATGCCCCCTTTGGGATGTACCTTGCAAAGCACATGCAGCAGTTGGAAAGATCACAGAGGCTCATCAAAAGGAGAATCTAGGGCCTCAAACATCTACCCTACAAAGATAGGCTAAATGCCCTGTCCATCTACTTAGTTTCATACAGACTCCTCAGAGGTGACCTCTGTCTGGCATACAAAGCTATCCCAGACCCCATCTTGATGGGACTGCTGCATATCCACAAGTCAAGCTCCACTTGAGTAACCAGCATGTGTGACTTTAACCTGGTCTGTGACATCAATAGACTTGTGCCAGGACAGATTTGTGTCCCACAGACTCTCCCATCTGTGGAATAGACTCCCTCTCCATGTCAATGAGAGTACCTGATTATCCATTTTTAAGCCCAATCTGGATAACTGGATGGGAAACAGAAAATACACCCCTGGGATTCCACCTGTGTCCCTGCTGGACAGGGGCTTTGGGTGCTGACTTGTCTAAGCATGGGCTAAACTCTTGGCTAGGCTTATAAGGGCCTCAGGACCAATAGCCTAGTAACTTCCTATGATCCTACGATCCTAAGTACATGAAATTAAATGGATTGTGAAATTACAGGCACATAGGCTGCCTGGTTTAAATGCAGTGGTACCTTTAAAGCTGGCTTTGAAGAAAAGGAACTTTCATACATGAAAAGAATGTAGGCTGATGTGATTGGATACAATGTGTTTTAAATTTGACAATAATAATAATTCAGTAGATTTGATGAAGGGTTATCCCGAAAGTGCTCATCTTTTTTGTGTTTTAATAAAGTCTGAGTTTTAACAATGGTAGTCGGTATACGTTTTATGCTTTCTATACCCCCCGCCCCTTTAATGGCACATAAACTGTTACTGAGATCACATAAGGAAGTGTCAATTCAATAATATGAACAAAACCATCAACATTTGTCTCATTAATATAAGCAAAACCCTTCTTAGGAAAGATAGTATAAAAACTGCTGTCTTGAACTTCCTCCTTATCGGTTTTAAGTATCCTTAAAAGAATAAAAATGGTCAAATTTTCAGTGTGATTCCATTTCTGTACTACACTAACCTTTCAAATAATATTTTCTGCCACAGACAATTAACTGCCAAACATTTTCAGAATTAAATAATATTAAATAACAACACCGTTATAGAGCAATTCATAAAATAAGAACTGTTTCAACTGTGAAGTACATGACATTTACTATATCTAATTATTTCTGTATATTACACAGATTATTACTGCATGAACACATAAAGACTCTTAATACATTTGTCTTAGGTAAACTTTATTAGAAGAAGTTGTAATTTTCCCAGATATTAAAATATAGATTTTGTTCTTTATAGTCATTATATCTTTATTGT
>NC_056728.1:1289298568-1289328568 GCF_019279795.1 Protopterus annectens
GTATTGTTTAATCTTTTCTATTTTATTTTATTTCAATTTTGCTAGGTACTATGATTGGACTATGTCATGTGACATAATTAAGGTTTTTAAGTTTGGTATTTAAATGAATGCTTTGATTTGTATATCCCACACTGATGAAGGGTTGATCCCAAAGCTTTCTGATCTTGTATTAGAATAAAGTGCTTGTTTTGCCTATCCTCACGTTTCCAGGTTTTGGATTTTTGCTTGCAGTTTTGGATTTAATTTATCCTACCTTGTTCACATAAAAGCTGCCCTTGTGCTTTGTGACTCCATCCTTATCTGCAGCATATTCACATGAACCCACGGTCATGTTCATGAATAGCTGGGAGTGATTTACCTGCATAAATGGCTGAACATGTTTGTATATTGCTGTGATTCATAGAGATAAATGTGAAAGGGCCTATTTTGCATACAAAACATATAAACAAACCTGAATTTACATTAAATAATTCAACATTGCTATATTAAGCTGGAATTACTCAAGTAAAGTGACAAATAGCTTAGGAATCTGCAGGCTTCCTAAAGTAAGAAAAATAATAAAAATATTGAAACTTAATATGAAACACTTCAAAATGATGTAAATTTAATGATTTACCTTAAGGAAATGTTTATTTTACTGATGTAATGGATGCGTTGTCACAGGTTTTAGTGAATAATGTAAAGTTGTCATTTGTAAGTGGAAAATCATTACAACAGCAGTAGCAATAGAAATGATTAATGATCACAAGGAAAAATCATTTACTTTGGTGTCGTTTAGTGACTGTGCATAAATACGTGTTTTAATTGTGAAGTTCTGAAATAGTAAGGCTCTGTTGTTGGCTGAACATACATGGGAACTTACTTGAAAATGTCTGTGTGTCACTGAAGAATGAAAAATGACAGTATTATGAATATATGAAAATGGTTGGCGCTAGGGGAAGGATGAATTTGTTAACAATGTGATTGCTTTTCTGTTCTAAATGTATTTAGGTTACTGCAGACAATAGTGTAGCATGACTTTACTTGGCTGGACTGAGATTTTGTGTGTGTAAATAATTATGGTGTTTGTGTTACCTAATGTTTTTATACGAGTATATCAGGCACACATGGTCATTATTGTATTGTTTGACTGATGACTGCATCAAAAGGTTTTTTGTGTATGCCTGTTGTCTTTTTTTCATATGCATTAATGATGCTAAACAAGGGATCAAGGCAGACAAAGAAGTTCAGCTATGAGAAACATTGCATCCTCATGGCAGGCCTTAGGACATATGGGAAATGCCTGGCTATACAAGAACAAAAGAATGGAATCAAGTTGTCCTGACCATTAATGCAGTGGGTGGCAGAAACCGCACATTAACACAATGCAAGAAGACAGCAAATTATATGGTAGTACATTCCAGAAGCAAGGCAAGGCAGAATGCAACTGCCCATACCAGTATGGGAGGCCTCCAACAATTACCCATAAATACCAGATGATGAATGCCTCCTTGTTATCCATGGTGATGGGTATGACACAGAAGATGATGGCACTGGAATAATCAGAGGTGGTGTGGACACTGGCTACTACCAATGACTGCATCAGAAACAGCTATCTGCTCGGGAAAGTTGGCTTAAAAGCAATAGGTTATATGTATATAGAAAAGTGAATGCTGGCAAGGAATGATTACATTAGACACATGACAATTACTGTTAATAAGTTAGCCTCCTACATCCGCAGAGAATGACAATGAAGACAGTCTGCATGTTGATTTCCTGCACACCTCCTCAACAAGCATACAGTAATATATGCCTTTTCTTTATTGGTTATGTTTTCAAACTATATTTTACAGAGTCAGCAGCAGAAACAAACAATTCAATTATACCAATAAATATGGAGGACATCAGCATCAGAATGGCTATTGAAGATGATAATACTTATATTTATGAGTCAGCCTGTGGAATGTAGCACACAGTCCCTAAGTTTAATGGCAAGATCACACACCCCACAACATGTTATTAACTCTGCCAGAGGCGACAGTACATCACGTCAGTCGCCCGGCTAGACAGGGGTCCAAGGAAGTAAATAGTGTGGGAAGAAATAGCCAGGGAATTGTTATGGCTAGGCTTGTATAGGCCCTATGGCTGATAGCCTAGTACCAACCTATGAACCTATGAACCTATGAACCTAAGTCAAGCACATGCTGAAATTACACTCACACTTGTACTGGAGGAGAACCCATGCACATCCACACCAGTATCTTCAAACCCAGATGAACACTTTCATGATGATGGCAGACATTCTGAGGCAACAGTTTCCATAGTGACACCTTTACAAAAAGGAGCCAGGGATAGGAATTTGTCACAGCTACCCCAAAGAAACATGTAAAGCATTGGCTGCCCAGTGTAAAATGGGGCATGATATTGTAAGGGCTCTGAGTACTGCCACAATGAGACAGATGGAAATGGTCAGTACCCTCTAGGGTATGAGTGAAGATATTCAGCACTACTTGGAAATGGCACAGAGTAAGGACAAGTCTATGATGACACTGATGCAAAGTGTGGTGGCACACCAAGAATCCATGGCATCCTCGACTTGCACACTAGTTAGGTATTACCAGACTCAAGTAGAAGCCAGTCTTGGAAGTGGAAGAAGACAGGGTACTGTCCAGACACATGAGAACAGATCACATGAGACTGCATGGGCTTCTCAAGAAAGTACTGTAATTAGCACATGGGGGAGACAAGCACAGGAAATTTCATGCAGGCCATGTCAGCATTCATCTACATCTAGCAGAACCTCTCATTCAAGGTCCTTGTCATGTTCCTACAGCACTGTTAGACCAGTAACTGTAGGATCACCTGCATCAAGTAGGGCATGACATCAGACCAACACACCATCCAACTCTGATGGCAATCCCGCTTCAAAATGTTTTCCACAATCACTTATCCCATCTTTAGTATATGTGTATGACACACTTGACCTTGACCTGTTGTGATTCAAGTGTGACATTTCTGTTACTTACAATTTGACCTTCACAAACACAGATCAATATTTAACTCAAAAGAGAATAAGTTACTTAAAAAGTATGTTGCTTAGGACACTTTTCAAATGCATATATTATATTGCTGTAATGGTACTCCTTAAAACCTCATGGAACTGAGGAAAGAAATCTATATGCCATAACATATAATTGCAGCCATTAAGTCCAATGCTTTGTGCATTAACATTCTTACAGCTGGTAGTTACCTACAACTTAAAAGTAGTAATTCATGTTTTCATGGAAACACAATACCTTTACAAACAATAACATGTTATTGTTCTGAAATAAAAAAAAATATATTATTTAAAGATGAGAAGGAATGTTAGATAAAAAGTGACAGCTGACCATATACAACATAGCCCACAGTCATCACTGCATGCATGAATTATACTCTGTGTGTTTTTACAGGAAAAGAAGCACTAACCCGAATGTCATGCATACCTCTTAATTGTCCAAATTTTTGCCTTATATTTCTGGTCAGTTCCTCATACAATTTGTGTTTTTTTGTCATATTACTAATGTTTAAAGTCACTAAATAATAAGATACATTTAAGTTTTAAACTTCATTTCCCCTCAGAAAACAACATAAATCCTGCTATTCCAGCAACTTACTAAGTTTATCAGAGCAGTATTTAAAAGCTGTCTCTATTTTTGAGCCTTTGCCCCCCCCCCCCCCACAATTATTTTAGGCTTTGTCCACATCTCTTTTACCAAGAGGTTGAGAGGTATGATGTCATGCTGCGTATTTCTGGACTAGATGCCTCCTCTTTACCTGCACAAGGATATGCCGTGCATGACCCTGTAGCATGAGGTCCCTTACTACTGCTGCAGGGTGGTCATCATTAGTCATTGTGGGACTGGAACTGGGAGCGGCGGTGACATCATGGGTCACTTCACCACCAGACCAGCACATGATCATGCTGTGCAGTGTGTAGCATCCAGTAAATGTCTAGCACCCACTACCTGAGTCATACTGAAGGGCAACTCAAGAGTCATCCACCTAAAAGGGCTTTTGGGTACACCAAAATCCTCTCAATTACAGTGCAGGTCTGGGACAGGGACTTGTGGTAAATATTTTCTGCTAGCTTCACTTGGATTTCTCATTGGTGTCATGAGCTATGGATCCAGTGGAAAAACATCCGCTGTTAAAAAGGGAATAATCAGAAGAGCACATAAAATATTGTATGATAACTATAAAAATGAATTAGAGAAAATTAGAAAAGATCAAGAAGAGAGAGACCAGAAAAGCAATTTAAAAAGACATAATGGAAGGCAATCTGCATGGCTCCCATATGTATGACAATGTCTAGAAGTTTAGGATTTTATGTAGGACGTGGATGCATAGATATTTTTACAGCCCAAGCAGACTTCACAGAATTTTTTCTCCGATAGATAGCATATGCTGGAGATATATTGCAAAAGTCAGAAGAGATAATTGGGAACATGTTTTTGGGAGTGTAACAAATAGGCAGATTTTGAAAATTCCTTAGAGGGTAGTCTGTCAGAAATGTTGAAGGAGAAATTGGTTGTAAGTAAGGAAATGATTCTTTTGAACAGGGACCCTGGATCTGAATTTACTACACACTGTTAAACCTTATTAAGTTTAATGCTACTGGCTGCCAAAAAAGCAATCAGTAGAAAAACTACAAATCTAAGTCAACTATAACTGAAGTATTGAATACTGTAAAGGAGATAAAAGAAATATAGGTGGGAATTTTAGAAAAAGGAAGGAGCAAATTAAATGTAAATAAAGTGAATTTGTGAAAAAAATACATACAGAGTAATGTTAAGGAGGAGGAGGAACAGTGATGTTTAAGGAAGGGTTGGAATGAGAAATTTAAGCAATGCTGGAATAAAAAAATTGTTAAAAAGAAAAAAATGCTTAAGTAATGTGCAATGCATGAATTCATGAATATGACAAATATTAATATGGTTTGTGTTCTTTTCTGTAATGTGTATATGTCTTTGTCTTTAGTGATAATTTAATGAAGGTACTTAAAAAAAAAATCCCATCTTTATAGCTTTGAAACTGAACTGAGGTATTATGTTTCCCATTTGTTTAAACATTTGTGTGTTTATTTGTATGTGTGCAAGTGGTGTGTGTGTTTGTGTGTGTGTGTAACACAGATGTAACAAACACAAACACACACGTGCTGCATTGGGATGTTATCACCAAGATTTTTTTAAATCACATGACTGAAGAAATCTGCTGATCATACTATAATTTTTTTTTTTTTGAAAAGAAACTACATAAACTACATTAATTAATTAATCAATTAACCACTCCTAAACACACACACACATATATATTTATATATATATATGGCTCCCCTTCAGTCGATCGAACGTTTACAAGTTCGAACCACATATGGCTGAGACCATATGTTCGAACTTGTAAAAGTTCGATCGGAATGAATGGAGATCTCCGTACAGAGTGGAAAGGGAAGATTTCCCATTTCCGCAATGTAGTGCGATCTTGGAGTTGGTATATTTAAGTAAGAGGTGTGTGGATGGCAAAGTCCCCCATGTGGGGGGGGGGGGGTGCAGGGGCACGTAGTCCCCCTGCTATAGACATTTACTTTTGTGTTTTTTGGTTTTATGTGTTTTCATTTCAGTGTTCGAACTTTTATGAATTCGAACATATGGTCTCAGCCATATGTGGTTCAAACTTGTAAAAGTTCGATCTACTGAAGTAGATATATATATATATATATATATATATATATATATATATATATATATATATATATATAGAGATATATATATATATATATATATATATATATATATATATATATATATATGTATATACACAGTTTTGCTGAGCTCTTTTTTTAAAACAACATTGATGCTAATGAAGTCATTTAACCAAGGAAAACTTCCTGAGTTTAACCTTCTTTGCCATGACAGTTCTATAATATTCTAAACTAGCTTCCTAGCTTCAATCTCTTGCACTAATATATACCTTATCCAAAACAACAAATAAATATTTTACTAACATTTTTACAAGCTTGTGATTGTTTACTCAAAGCATTTTAAGTCCAATTTGCCTATTCTATACACATATTCATAAATATCTTTCTAAGGCATCTTTCAGCTTTCTGAATGCAGAATGCATCACTGAGTATACATTACGCTAAGTAAACTACAGCTCTAAATCCACAATTTGCTGTCCCACATTAGATCAGGGGTTAAATGTCAATCAATGCCATACCCAAATTGGTCTTATTAATGTAAGAGCCCTGATGGCACATCACACACTTACTTGTACCAGTCCCATTTAGTGCCATGTAGGAAATTATGGGCTAAGACTTTTTAAAATACATTTTTAGACCTTTAGATCTTTTAAATTCAAAATTAATTTGCCACCAATTGTTTTACCCAATCTGCCCACATGAGAAAAAATACCCCAATAATTTGAAATAATATTCTTACTTGATCTGATATCATTATTACATGTCAAAAGAATAGGTTTATCAGAATTCTGGGAATCTGTGTTGCCATTATTAGGTAATTTATGGGTGTCCCATATTATGGGTTGAAATGCCATTGCTATTTTTGCCAACACCTGATACTTGATGGTTTCAAGAAGATCATCTGGGTCAGCATAAGTAAGTATCTGGGTGTGGAGGTGGAGCTCCCCCATGTAAATACATTTTGCCATATGTGAAATCTCTGAACAGATTGTAATGGTAGGCAGACAACCTATTACAGCTAAATCTGCTTGGTGGTTAGTTTTCTTTTCTACAGAATGGCATGTGGTAATGTTTCTGCTTAATTTTTCAGAAATGTAGGTTTTCTCATCTCACATTGTCTTGTATTGTTAATTTATGCTTAAAGGTATTTGTGTTACTTTAGTTTGTGACCTTTTGCTAAACGTGGTTTGGATGGTAGGGCTATTTTGTTTGCACTATTTGTATTGTGAAATTAAATAGCCAGCAGTTTTAAAAATGGTGTAACAGATGTTTATATTTTTTAAAAGTGCAATTGAAGAAGAATTCATGCTGAATCATCAAAAGTAGTTTCGGTGAATGGGGGAAAAAAACAATAAAAGGTTCACCTACAATGAACAACTCAATAATTTTGTTTTTTCAATGGGACAAGCACCCTTAACCCCAGATTTATATATACCAATACTGAGGTTGTACAACAGTGGATCAAAAAGCAAACTCCACTGTCAGTAGTTTCACTGAACAGCACTCACTCTTTTTACATTTGCCAAAATTACATTTGAAGACAGGATGTGCTCCCACTGTAGAACATTGTGAAGAAGTCATTGAGGGAGTGCTCATCTAAAGCAAATTACATTTGAAGGTGGCTATGTTTTGCTTAATTGTTTTGTAGTGCATGGAGCTCTGTGATTACGCTCCAATGTTTGGAAAAAGACAAATCAGTTAAACGCTAGAATGGCACAAGACCCAACCATAACAAATGCTAAGCACCCTCGCTTAACTTATTAAGATCTGGTCTTAAATACCCAGTAATACCTGAAGCAATTGCTGTAACACTTAATTTAACAAAAAATAGAAATTATTTATAAAAATATACCTACTGAAACATCTTGCAAGGTATTCCACCATGATACATATCAAGTAGGAAGCTTTAGCATTAACCAATGTAATGTCACTAAATCCAGCCTCTAAGTATGTAAAAAATATAAAACATTTACAAACTGAAAAAGACTATGGGCAGGATTCATGAAGCCTCCGTGTAAGAGTTATAACTCTTACATGGAGGCTGCAGTTAAATGGAGTGATGTCAGCATGCTCTGCATATTCATAAGCGCATGCTGAATCACACCTAAGGCTAACACGGTCCGTGTAAGACAGTAGGGGGCGTGTCCGTAGGCCAAGCCCTGTAAGCGGACACACCCCCAGAAGAGTAAAAGTGCCCAAAGTAAACACCCATGACAGAGTTCATGGAAATGTGAATAAACACAACACAACACATGCCCCCACAGACTATGAACAGAAAATATATAAATGAACATGTTATAAATTTTTTTCTAAATTGTAAAGATGTTTGCCCGTGAGTGCGCTCGTTTGCGCGGGCGTGCCCGTAGCGCAGCTACAGTCAGCAGTCAGTGGGAAAGCATATATGAACTAAATATGCAAAATAAGCCAAGAAGTAATAGCGTAGTAGTAGAGTTGTTGGCTGAAGAGCAGGCATTCATGGTTCAAGCCCCCACAACACCAATTTTTAGTTTTAGCAAAATAAGCACGAAACAAGTCCCTGACAAATATGTACACATAAAATCACATATTATGTAAAATGTAATGAAATAGCCCATTTATATTGAAGAAATGTGAGGTAACAAAACAATAAAAAATGCCAGATGTGCCCATAGCTGAGTTACAGTTTAACAGAGTGAGTGCATCTGCCCGTAGGTGAGCAGTGGTTTAACTGGTGCAAAATGAGTGCCTGTAGCTGAGCAGTGGTTTAACAGGTGCAAAATAAGTGCCCGTAGGTGAGCAGTGGTTTAACACGCTGAAACTATGTGCCCCTAGCTGAGCTGAGCGTAATATGCGTGCTGATAGCCAAATGAGGCTTAAACCAGTGTACCCTGTTTGCGCGGAGCTGCGCGCCGAGCAAACAAGCTAACCGACGGGCAACGTTGAGCAAGCCGTATCAAAACTGCCTTTACACAGACACACCCCTCAGCTTGTCTAGACAGTCATAAAAAATAAAAAGTAGTGGCCAGGTTCGAACCCAGGATACTATACACCATAGTAAAGGTACTGAACCACTAAGCCATGACAGCAGTACCTATAAATGCAATAATAGCAAATATATAGGAATGAATACAAACTGGAGCATGACAATGCAGGTTTAGTGAAGTTGATACAATTCCAAAATGGCCAATCACAGATATGTGCGGGAAAAACGGACTATATAAGCCCCATAGGTGGGAATACACAGCATAAATGATTGTAGAACTGACTTGCATCCAGAATGACAGGAGTAGGTGAGGGTAGTTGCTTTCGAGCACAGAGGTGGGGCATTGAGGAGTCCAGGTACATGGTCTGGCTCCTAGTCCACAATAATGAGGCCCAACTCATGCAGGGCCAGGTCCTGTGGGGAGCATATAGGGCTGAGGCATGGGACCGGTTGGCTCAAGATATCACCAGTGCCACAAGGATTCCAAGGACTGGTGAGCAGGTCCGTCACCACCATGCGGACCTGAAGAGATGCAAGCAGGACCAATTGAACCTTTGGATCCAGGAGGCCCGGCAAATGCCCAACGCCCCACTACTGAGTAAGTTACATTTAATTATGTATGTAAGAAATTAAACTAGCTGATATTATGGAGATGTGTATTCCAATATTACTTCATTTATATTACAGCTGCAGGTGTCCGTTCTGCGAACCGCAGAGCCTATGGCGATAGGCTGGTGCGGTTGCGCCACCAGGCAGGTCAGTAATCCACTCCCAGTAACTGTAAAGAAATATAAAAGTATGACAGTTAGCAA
This sequence comes from Protopterus annectens, assembly GCF_019279795.1. Classification (NCBI taxonomy): domain Eukaryota; kingdom Metazoa; phylum Chordata; order Ceratodontiformes; family Protopteridae; genus Protopterus; species Protopterus annectens. Next base: position 1,289,308,062 of record NC_056728.1, read on the forward strand.
AAGAGTGCAGTGTAGTCACTAAGTAATAAAATGTGCAAGTAACAGTGTAAAAGTGTTTGCAAGTATTGCTTGATTACAAAAGTGTGTTGCAGTCTGTAATCCAAACCGAAAAATGAAAATGTCTGAAATAAATTCTGAAATAAAGATGCCCCACCTGTAATAAAATGTACACAACCTGCAGCAGGCTGAAAAGTACAGCTGCAGAAGATGATCAAATCACATGTGTGAAATATATCCCTGTTGAAATACTGAAACATGACAGAAGTGAGACTGCTGGAAAGGATTGTAATAACTACAGGTAAAACATGTCAATAAAGCCTAGAAGTAAGTACCATCCTGAACAGTAAAATGAAAACAAATGAGAGAGTGTGAGAAAGTGTCATGAATCCAGCAATACAGTAGTAATAACCCCTGAATAAAGTATACTGCAGTCAGTACGGAATGAAATGCATGTGAGAAGCAAAACCAAACAGCGAACTCTGTTCAAAGTGTTGCTGCAGCTGGAATGTGTATCCCAAAATCTGGATATGTTGCTCTCAGTCTGCAATATGCAGATAGTATGATTGTCTGATATACCAAACGTCCACACTTGTCTATAGCTATATAAAGCAAATGTAGCAGGATGATGTAGTTGAACAAAGCTAGATATGAATGTGTATGAAGAACAATAAAATGTATATTGATGTAGCAGTAACAGTCCTATCACCAAGTTGAAGTAGTTATCATATAGGAAACTGTAGTTAGAACAGTAGTGTGTATATATGTGCAGCTATTAGAAATGTACAGCATACGTATTGGTATTCGAAGGTGTTAATATTATTTTCTTCACCCCACCCTATAACCACATATAACCCATTCCATGTGAAAATGGTATGTGCAATCACAATTAACACCCCTGGACATTTGTCCTGTTGGGTCATATATATTTGCATGTCCGTTGATGCATCTGCCCTGTTCATACATCCAAACCTGATGGCCTGTTGCCATCAATCAACCCTGCATGTTGTTGGACTGTGCATTGCTGTTCAAATTATGCATGTGTTATGCTCGCTGTTCAATAGTGTGAATATCTGGGTGTTTGGTTAATGGGAATACTAATGCATGCTATTACAACTAATTGTGAATGGTATTATATGTCACTGACCCAAACTGTCATGACATAATGCAAAACATAGGACGACAGGGAAGGCGGGTTCCAGCGGACCCACCTCTCCCACCTCAGCTGGCGAGTGCACCTGGCACTAGTGCCCAGTCTGGACCCTCCTCCAGTGGCCCTGTGCCACCTGCGGGTGGAAGTGCTGCAGGGGATGGGGCTCGTCCCCCCTCTGCAAGTGTGGCCAGAGGAGAACCACCACTCACCCTCCGTAGTGTCCGGACTGTGGTGCGTAGGGAGATCCAGGACTCTGTTCTTGGGCCACTGCACCAGCTTGAGGCACAGGTGGCACAACTTACGGGCATGCCTGTTGCCTGGCCTAGACAGCCCCCAGCACAGCCCCGTCCTGGGCAGTGAAGGAACAGTGGCAACTGCCTATGGGTGGGGATATCAGTTCCACTGTTGCCATCTGTGGGCTCATGGGCTCTGGATATCCAAACCTCCGTCCCCGTCAATTGTGTAACCCCCCCACACGTGTCATACACCGCCCCTGTATGCGTCTTGTTTGTCTTGTCTGTTGACCTACCCAACCTACCTCCCCAGCTATACCGACTTCCTTCACCTGACATACCACTCTCACCTGAAAAAAAAAAAAAAAAAGGGCACTCTGTACCCACGCCCCATACATAGCTGCCCATTCCGCACACATGTCTGCTGGACATGGAAACTATCAATTACAATTGGCTGTACAACAAGTATTATTGTTGTCCTGACACCTCTCTCAGTGGTGGAAGGTTTCAAATGTCACACCAAATTACATACATATGCACAGCTGTTGCTGATGAAGAAATGGGCAGCTATGGGCCTTACCTACAGCCCTCCTGCAAATTCCAAGCTTGTTTCCCTACTGTCTTACCCTCTTTTTGACCCCTTTTTCACCACTTTCCTGTCTCCCCATTTTCATTTCTTTCAAAGAAAATAGCGCGGGTGTGCGCAGAGTAAGCACTGTTAAGCGGTTGTAAGCGGGTGTGCACGTGTGTGCGCGGAGCTGAACGCCAGTGTGCATGCGTGAGCTCCGCGCAAACCAGCGCTAACCTGGTTACAACTGCTTAAAAGTGCCTTAGTCACTCTGATTGACAGGTCCTGTAGTCAGTTCAAAAGCAAAATAACCCCGAACCCAGGACCTTGGAAACAGTAGTCTGTATGACCTACCACTAAGCCATGACTCTTATACAAGAGCATTGTGCTAAAATACATATAACATGTAATAGTAGGGATGAATGTAAAGGGAATATAGGATGTGTAGTACACAAAGCATGTCATTTAGAATTACTGTCAAAACTAGTGGAGTTCCATAATAGTAGTGTGTGAACAGAAACAGCCATGCTAGTTGGTAGCTTGTAGGTAATAATGTCAGTTAATGTACATATATAAATGTATGTATATTTACATATTTACATATATATATATATATATATATATATATATATATATATATATATATAGTTGTAGGTGTCATTGTGCATACACACTTACTACAGGGAACAGGAGAGAGGAATGGAGAAATGTGAATCTACAACACAGCCTGAATCATGAGAGAGATGTTAACCTTTACACTCACAGAACAGTGTCCACAGCATACCAGCATGGTCCCCGCCCTTACAATCTGAAAGGGCAACGCCTATCTCATATACCCTTTCATAGCACTGTCCTGAAATCACAGTGAGAACTGCAATCAGTACACAAGTGGCTGCATGCAATTAGCAAATGCTGGCTTACAATTGGTGCAGAGGCCATCACATAGACCTATGCAGATACCTACAAAAGCATCCTGTACTAACACTCCACACATGCAATACGTTCATTGCACTGTCTGGAAGCAGACAGAGGGAGAGAGACAGACAGAGACAGAGAGAAAAAAAATACACACGCTACACACTGTGAGTCTAAGCTGTCAGCAGTGACAGTAGCAAGCCATGCCAGCAGCAGCAGGAAGCAGAAGCAGTGGTAACGCAACCAGCTGCGACAAACACAGGTAATGTAAAGTAGCAGGTTAATAGTCTGCATACTGTGAACCCTCCAAATGTGTCATAGGTCTGTATCTTTAGGTATGTCCATGTGATATGTTGTGTGTACGTAGTTCCACCAAAAGGGGATGACTATACATTACATGTCAGTCAGTGTTAGGCCATGATCCTGGCAGCAGTTGTCTGTGCGTTGCCCTCAGCAATGGCTGTAGTAACTGTTTTGAAAGGTCAGCCAGGTTCAAAAGGCAGGATCAGCCCATCACAAAGGCAAACTGGCTGGGAACAAGTGCCTGCAGGTACCCAATATCGCTGCATATGCGTCCCATACTGAATAATTCCATAGCTTAGCAGACCAGGCCGGTTATGCATATGATGTGGTAGTTCCCAGGTTCAGTAGAGGTGCCTCCTTAGTGGTGTGGGACCACTGTTGCTGTATGCCAGTGTCCAGGAACATATCCTGTAGTACAGCCAAGATTAATTACCAGTCTTATATGCGGTTGTATGTCCTCTTGGAGTGTGTGTAGCACACATCCAGGGATACCATCAGGTCACAGTGATGCTGTGTGTTCTGCTTTGCTGAGGGCGGCCCTCACCTGGACATGTGAGATGATAGGGAGGTTACATACAGCTGTGATAAGTATTTCAACTGGTGGGGGAGAAGGAGGGGGGATACGTGCACCAAACATGTCTGCAAGAATGTTGCCAATATCTGTGTGTTTGGTGAATGTTAAGTAGGTGTGTATTAACGCAGAGCATATCTGAGGCATTTGGTCCATATGTGTAACATAACTGAAGAAGGACTTGTGGTTATCCATAGTGTTTGTGGCCATTTCCCTCCCAGAGTAGGCCGTGGCCGTTGTTATGAGAGACCGTAGTGTATTACCAGTGCTGACCACAGATGCCTTCCCTTAATGTGAATCTGCTCTGTCCTGCAGTAGCCTCCTGCTATTGTTATACAATCTGCCTCTGTCTGGGGTCGACCGGACAGGATGCCTAACCTTTGTGCATAGGGTCTGGGTTAGAAATGTGTGTGCAAGTTCCATGCAATCTGTGGGATGTCCGTGGTAAGCATTTGCAAAGGGGTCAGCAGTGTGGGTTGTGGCTTCCACTGGCCCAGTGTGCTGCATGGATACCATCTCAGTCCTAACAAGTGAATAACTGTCTAATTACATACATATCAAAGTAGTCTACTGTGCTGGTGGTGGTGGTGGGATATGTATATCCAGGCCGAGTAACTTGTGTCCACATCACACTAGTGGATGGCATCCCACATACAGTACCTTGGGATGAACCCCCAGAGTGAGGTTGTGCATTGGACCTGTCGCAGTGTGCTGACCGATGGGGCATGCTACTATGTTGTGTGGAATGTGGCAGGTATTGTTGCACAGGTGTTGGCTGAGCACTGATATCTGGCCATGTACTTGTGTATCCACCATGAGACACACACATGCAACATATGGGAGTAGTAGTATATCACTACACATGAGTATCATGTATAGTATGTGTGCCATATATTGCTGACATAGTCTGCTGATATCCTGTTTGTGTTCTCTTCCAGGGAGATGACGCATCATCATAATCCCGCCTACTCTGCAGTGGAAGATGAGGAGATACACCAGAGCCTGGTGCAGGAGTATGACATACTGTTTTCCCGCACCAGTCAGAATCAGCAGGAGAGGGCTGCACTGTGGCAAGACCTTGTCCGTAGGGTAAATGACATTGGCACGCATAATAGGACATATGAGCAGGTACGACATCACTGCAGTGATTTAATCAGAAATGCCCGTCAGCGTGCGTCGGATATCCACAGGCAACAGGTTGCCACAGGAGGTGGGGTGGCCACACATCCCCCTCTCACCAGACTGGAGGGGCTACTCCTAAGTGTTGTGGCTCCAGCCCCGGAACAGCAACAGCAATACACCTTCATCATGATGGAGGCTGGATCCACACAGCAGCACGACATGGAGCGTGCAGGTAATATGCCATATGTACACTTGACTGTTCTGTACACTGTTAGTTTATGCATGTGTAAGGTGTGTCCGTGGTATGTAGCTGTCAACATAGTATGTAATTGTGCATGTGTGATATTGGCAATATCAGTAGCTGACGTGTGAAAGGCAACTGGTGAACTACTGCACTGTATCATATGCAGTATCAATGGCACAGTTGTGCCCACTGACATTAATCTCATCATTTCTGCAGGTCCCTCCGGGGTTACAGCAAGGCAGGCCATCCATGCTGGTGAGTGTGTTTAACAATACCTATAATAGTCCTGATAGTGCTAGTAACAGTAGTGTAACTCAGTAGTGCTCTTTGTGTATACTGCAGGGTGTGCATGTGTGCATGTGTGCAGGTGTGCCTGTGCCCATGTGTGCATGTGTGCATGTGTGCAGGTGTGCCTGTGTCCACGTGTGCATGTGTGCCTGTGTCCACGTGTGCATGTGTGCATGTGTGCATGTGTGCCTGTGTCCATGTGTGCATGTGTGCATGTGTACACGTGACCATGTGTCCACATGTGCATGTGTGCATGTGGCCAGGTGTGCATGTGTCCACGTGTGCATGTGTGCATGTGTCCACGTGTGCATGTGTGCATGTGTGCCTGTGTGCATGTGTGCATGTGTGCCTGTGTGCATGTGTCCACGTGTGCATGTCTGCATGTGTGCCTGTGTCCATGTGTGCATGTGTGCATGTGTCCATGTGTGCATGTGTGCATGTGGGCATGTGTGCATAAGTGCATCACTGGTAACATTGTGTGGACACTGTAAACTGTGTTTCCTGTCTTCCTCCCACAGGTTCTGGTGCTGCCCTGGTGTCCTGCAGCAGGGAACCTGAATCTGGTGCCACAGGTACTGGTAATGATGATATCTGTGTAATGGTACAGGAAGGTGTGTCAGGGTCCGCCATTGGTCACCCAATTGACAGTACACAGCTGTCAACCCCATCTTTGCGCACAGTCATCCTGCCAGTGCATCCTTTGTCACCATTGTCCCTAGGTGATGGACAGGATACAGTGGGCATTGACCAGGGTAATGTGGTATCTGTGGCACATGCTTCCCCACACAGCAGCCATGGGCAGGGTCCTGCGATGGTACCACACAGACAGTTGCCCCTGGGTTCTTGTGGGAGCATCCGTGGGCGTACTGCCTCTGGCAGACGTGCCCAAAGAGGTCTGTCAACCTCAGCTATGTTTTGGGCTGTCATGCAGGCACAGTCGCATATGGAAAGGTACACCAGACAGGGTCTGAGGGAGCTGAGAGCATGTCGCACAGCCATGACTGACAGTATGCGTGACATCGCGGATGCTATCCGTAATTTCACTGATGTCATAGACAGACATTGTGGGGACATATTACAGCAGTTCCACAACCAAATGTCCATGAGCCAGGGCAATGGTGGGTGGTTGCGGCATCGACGTGGCCGTATGACAGCAACAGCAGCAGCTGGCAGTCGGCGTGAATGACAACAGGCCCGCGCATGCCCCCATAGTGCCAGCAGCAGCCCCAGCAATGCTGGGTCTGTGCTGTCATCGGAACGCCCCAGGAGACCATGTGCACGTGGCTCTGGACAGTCCCAACAGGGACCTGTGTCCAGTCAACACACTCCCGCTTCTGATGACAGTACCCAGTCTGGCTTAGTACTGGATACGGTCCGTAGCACCCCTGCCAGGCACAGGTACCATGTCCATGCCCATAGACACTGATCTGTATGACCTGCCAGGTGCAGTCTGTGGCTGTCCACAAACCCCTGTATATGGCAGCCATGAGGTGGAACTGTGTGCGTGCATACACACATGCTAAATGTTAACACCTAGGGCGACCACATGCATGCACACACTGCACCAACAGTGCCCCACCCTGTACTGCTGCCCCTCACCAACACACATACACACACATGTCAATTGGTGGTATCAGTGACAGACTCAGGCATACCTAATTCACACCCTGTGCATATGATGACACTGTGCCACCTCCTGCAATCTCCAACATCATTGTGGGAACAGGTAAACACGTTGCTGATGCACAGGGTGACTACATAGAAGTGTATTAGTAGTATCATGTTGGTAACAGTACAGTGTGCTGATATGACTTTGTGTATATCCCAGCATGCCTGATGCAGTAACCGTATGAATGTCCTGAATTGTTATCTGCACCCATAGTACGTACCAAAGTGTAACAGCTGCACATTATTGCATGCTGGTGGTAAGGATGTCAACAGATAGCCACATACATGGGTAGCACAGGGGGGAAGCTAATGCAAGTAGTGATATGCAATGATGGACATGTACAGTAATGGTGTCAAGTTGCCCACAACGACTATGCAATGTGGATGTTTGCGCATGTTGATATGTGTGTAGTAGCAATGTAATCCAAATCACAATTAACTATGACATGATATCAGTTCTACCATGGGCATCTGCACTGTGCATTCCTGGGTACATGCTGATAGTGTCTACATATTTGCACTGTTACTTACTGTTAGTGTTACCCCTTCTTTGTTGTACAATGAACTACTTCCAGCCCTGCTTACTGTAGCTTTGATTGCATGCATGTTCGCTTGGGGTTCCCTGGAACACTGCTTCCACCTGCAATGCAGAATTACAGTTCTTCTGTGGACTCCTAGTGACATCTGCATAGCGTACGATACTCATGTCAAGTTTACACATGACAGAACGTCACTGTCCGTCCTGTTCGCATGTACGTTGCCTGTGACACATTGCACATGTCTTACCTGGCATTTACCCACGTGTGCAGTCATATATGCCAGTGCTATGAAACAGTAGCAGTACACCTACACATACACACCTTCAGTATGTTGTTCCCCATTGGCCCTACTTGTTGGTACTCACCATGGCAATCACACTACTAGGGTAGCATGTGCAAAGGTAACCTGTGAATCACCTCTATGGTCCAGTTGTGGTTTATGTGAGTCATGTGGCAATGTCACAGCTGCCACATGTATGCAGTCAGCCATCACCCTTGGCCAGGAACGTACAACACATGTGTGGGATGCCACCACATAGCCAATCTGGGGACTGAGCTCTCTGAACCCAGTAATGCCATACCCTGTCAGGTGGCATGTCATACTACAGTGACTACAATACAAGTCAGACATAGACTTGCACTGACAGCATGCTGAACACACTGGGGCATACGTGGGGACTCAGAATAGCATCCTGCCTGAGCATCACACACCTCCGCAGCTGGCACACAGGCATATGTTACATCGGAACAGAGCACATGCCACACATGGCACACACATCCCGTGTGCCACACACTCACAGCCTGTAGGGCTACACAACACACCTGCTACAGATGTGTCAGGTACCTGTCTTGGGTGCTGCACTGGGGTCCCACTCAACAGGCTGTATATGGTGAAGGTCACAGTGATATGCCTCAGGGGCACTATGGTCCACCACAAAACACATGCATACAGGTCAGTCAGAGGCATGGACACATATGACTCAGTCATTGACCATGCCACTATGGATGATCTGAGAAATACCTCCCTGGACTACATGATAGGGAACATAGAATGGATCTCTCAGCATGTGGCATGGGCCAGTATGAGCCTGATCTTGGTTGCCAACATACCCTCACCAGGTATGCTACCACTATATGTAGGAAGGGTGTTGTATGTCTACATTCTGCTCAATCTCCAATGTCATTCATAGGGTATCTGCTGGCTATCAACGTGTGCTTACATGCTAGGGAAGCCACAATGATGTGCAAGGGGCAGCTTGCACGTGACACCCATGGCCCGATGTATATTGGCGAAGCTCCTTGATACACACATACTGCCTTATGCTGCAGGACAAGGATTACATAGCCACCTCCGCGGGTATCACACAGGTTAGGACACTAACAGTGCTGCTACACAACACCAGCAGTGTACACCGCAAGATGCATGCACTGGACACTGTCCTCAGCACGGTGAACTGCAATGTCTGTGCAGTACCAGAGTCCTGATTCATGGCTCACAGGTGCAACCCATCACTGCCAGGTTATGCCTCATACCATGACTGTCGTCTCCTACACATGTAACACACATGGACAGGGGGGTGGTATCCCAAGGCACCACAGATACACACACCTCCAGGTTGTTGGCACAGCACAAAGCATCAGGGCCTATTCATGTGCAGCTAACAGTGTGTCAGACTGCCATCTGGTTCATAGTCTGGCACACACAACCCTCCCATACACAGGAAAACCACCTATCCTCCATAACAACACTGGCAATATGACAGTCTCAAGAACTGTCTTTATATGGCTGGACTGCATCCAGCCAAACATTGTGCGTGAGCATTACTGTAGCTACAACACACTAGTTGAAGGGTTCACAGCATGTGGTCACTGAATTGCAGTGGAATGACATGTTACCACTCCCACAACAGGTGGGAACATGCAGCACCTGTACATCAACTACATGTAGACTATATGGCCCAGACCAGATGTGTATCCCCTGCTGTAGGTATTTTACCATATACACCCACACTGTATAGACACATACCGTGCGGCCCCTGCACAGTAAGACACAGTCATATTGTTATGCATTGCAAATACCATTTCTCCACTCGAGGCATGTGTCAGACATGGTAACTACTGCAGGTCACAGGTATTTATGTGTATGTGTCACACACATACATCATGTGTGCAATGCCATTGCTGGTTTAGGCAATGGCATGCATTGTTATGCACAAAGACCCACACAAGGTCGTAATGTGTGACACAACCACACGTGGCAGTTGTGGGTTACCAAAACATACCTATCTGTACTCTGACAATGGTAATAGACCCAGTAGCAGAGCGCACTATTGGCATTACTGGCCAACTAGCCCTGTTTGGCTGTGCTGATAGTGTGGTGACATCCCCTGTGTTTACTGGGGAATATGCAGCATCTGGTGTATTGTAGTGTTTGCCAGAAGGATCTGTTCTCTCACACTTGCATTTACACACACCCTACTACCCCCCCACACACACACGCACACTTGCCATTTGCAGGATTTATACCCCTACCTAAGTCACGACACGTGAGAGAGACGCATTAGCAAAGCGCACTATTCGGATTACTAGATGGTTCCTCTTCTCTGGCTGTACTTATAGGGTGCTGACATCATCAGTGTTTTGAAAGGGTAATGTGCATCAGGTAGTGTGATCTCCTGATTGCCAAAACTAACATGTTTTTCATACAGAATTGCACACACACAAACTCCCCACATCCAAAAACACAAACACTTGCAGGTTTCAAACCCCTACCTAAATATGTTATGGCACTTGAGAGTGACGCTGTAGCAGATTGCACTATTTTGATTACTGGTAGATGTCTCTTCTCCAGCTGTATGTATAGGGTGCTGACATCATCACTGTTTGGAAAGGGTAATGTGCATCATGTAGTGTGATCTCCTGATTTCAAAAAAGCACATGTTTTTCATACAGAATTGCATACACACAGAGTCCCTACATCCAAACACACACACATGCCATTTACAGGTTTCAAACTCCTACCTAACTATATTATGACACTCTGGAGAGATGCATTAGCAGAGTGCGCTATTCGAATTACTCGCAGGTTTCCCTTCTCCTGCTGTACGTATCAGGTGCTGACATCATCCGTGCTGAGATAGGGGAATGTGCATCCTGTAGAGTGCTTTCACAGATGCCAAAAGGGACATCTCCCTCACACAGACACTAACCCCCCTCCACACACACTAGGCAATTCCAGGATTCAAACTCCTACCTAACTATGTTATGACACTCGTGATAGACTCATTAGCAAAGTGTGCTATATAAATTACTGGGAGGTTTTCCTTCTCCTGCTGTACTTATAGGGTGCTGACATCATCAGTGTTTAGAAAGGGGAATGTGCATCCTGTAGTGTGTTTTCCTAGTTGGCAAAAGGGGTATTTCGTTCATACAGACTTGCACACACACTAACCCCCTAAACACACATTGAGCATTTGCAGGATTCAAACCCCTACCTAACTATCTTATGATACTCAAGACAGACATATTAGCAGAGGGCACTATTCGCATTACTGGGAGGTTTCCTTTCTCCTGCTGTACTTATAGGGTGCTGACATCATCAGTGTTTAGAAAGGGGAATGTGCATCCTGTACTGTGTTCTCCTAGTTGCCAAAAGGGATATTTTTTTCATATAGACTTGCACACACACTAATCTCCTCCGCACACACTGAGCATTTGTAGGATTCAAACCCCTACCTATCTATGTTATGATGCTCGAGGCGGATGCATTAGCAGAGTGTGCTATTCGCATTACTGGGAGGTTTCCCTTCTCCTGCTGTACTTATAGGGTGCTGACATCATCAGTGTTTAGAAAGGGGAATGTGCATCCTGTAGTGTGTTCTCCTTGTTGCCAAAAGGGATATTTCTTTCATACACACTACCCCCCTCCAAACACACTGAGCATTTTCAGGATTCAAACCCCTACATAATTATGTTATAACACTCGAGACGGACGCATTAGCAGAGTGCGCTATTCGCATGACTGGGATGCTTCCTTTCTCCTGCTGTACTTATAGGGTGCTGACATCATCAGTGTTTAGAAAGGGGAATGTGCATCCTGTGCTGTGTTCTCCTAGTTGCCAAAAGGGGTATTTCTTTCATACAGACTTGCACACACACTAAGCCCCTCCACGCACACTGAGCATTTGTAGGATTCAAACCCCTACCTAACTATGTTATGACACTTGAGATGGACGCATTAGTGGAGCACACTATTCACATTACTGGGAGGTTTCTCTTCTCCTGCTGTACTTATAGGGTGCTGACATCATCAGTGTTTAGAAAGGAGAATGTGCATCCTGTAGTGTGTTCTCCTAGTTGCCAAAAGGGATATTTATTTCATACAGACTTGCACACACACGAAGCTTTTGCAGGATTCAAACCCCTACCTAACTATGTTACGACACTCGAGACGGACGCATTTGCGAAGCGCGCTATTCGTATTACTGGGAGGTTTTTCTTCTCCTGCTGTACTTATAGGGTGCTGACATCTTCAGTGTTTAGAAAGGGGAATGTGTATCCTGTAGTGTGTTTTCCCAGTTGCCAAAAGGGACATTTCCCTCACACAGACTTTCACACACACAAACCCCACTCACTCACCCACACACACACACACTGAGCATTTGCAGGATTCAAACCCCTACCTAACTATATTATGACACTTGAGGGAAACACATTAGCAGAGCGCACTATCTGAATTACTGGGCATCTATTCTACACCTGCAGTATTTATAGGGTGCTGACATCTTTATTTCTACAGAGGTATGTACATGTAGTACTACCTGTCAGGTGGGGGATAGCATATATATGCATTTGCAGCCACCTACGTCAGGGTCAGATATGCACATCGCACTGGCAGGTTATGTTTTATACCATGCTTTGTGACCACAGGACCTGTAACACACAACACAACCAGTCCAGAACACCACACCCACATCCAGGACACACACTTAGCTTTCCTGGGAACAGTGCCGGGATATGCAGGTGTTCACATACACCATTCCAGTTGTTAACATCAGGTACAGGCATATTGTGTGTGAGAACTACTCAGGCCTCTACCACTTTACCCTACAGCCACTACAATTTGTGGGTCCATGTGCTATGGCAGAACCACACACCACAGCCACATGGGGGAATACATATTGCAGCTGTCCATCTGCAACATGGGTACTCACTGTTCCACACCAGAGGTAGACCACCATTGTTGATATCTGACCATACCCACCTTTCCCTGGACATCCATATCCCATCTCCACCCCCAGGCAAGGTTGTCACTGCACACAAATTGTATTTAGCACAAGCAGACTCTACACTTGTGAAGACTGGGGTGGACGACTTCAGAGGACCCATGCTGGGGGACTATACTGGCCACTCAGCATAATCCTTGACAATTGCATTCTATGAGCATGTGTATGGTTTGCATTGATCATGCTATCCCACATATACCCATGACTGCTCCACAACAAGACACCTGTCAGGTGTACACCAGCCATATATGAGCCGTACAACAGACAGAGTGAGCTAATACATTGCAGAGCTGTAGCCCACAGATGGAGGACATCTGTGAACAGTTCTGGCACGGCACTTCATTCACACATAATCATCACAACACAGTGTTGACAGTGGAATTGTCCAGAGAATGCAGATAGGGCTCCCCTCAGTCTGTTATTGACGGCCACTTACTGTTAGAGATCCTCAGCAACCCTCTTCCAGCACACTCCGACAACATGGCTGTGGCTTAGCACATTCAAACCCTGGGATCTCCACTGTGTCCCTGCTTGACAGAGGCACAGCTCACTAGCCTCACACGTTACCTTATGTGACCTACTTTACAGTGGCACAGTAGCCTACTGTACTGGGGATGCAGATGCCAAGCACACTCTGGCTGAGCTGTCATTCCCTAGGGCAACAAGCCTAGTATTGACCTCTACACCCATATGTTCAATTGTCGGATGCACAATATTTGTTGTGCTGTTCTACTGTTTGCAGGTCTTTATTGCCATAGCATTCCCTGTTCCTATGACCAACTTGTATATCTGTGGAAGATGTTTGCATATGATGGCGATCCACTATATCACTTATGTCTCTATAGTCATTTACTGTGTGCACTGGGCAGATTGCTGTGTTGTGGTTGGTTCCTGGACTGACACATACAAATACCAGATATGTGTGGCCAACTGCTAAACGGAAATATGGCCTAAGTGTGTGAGCATGCCCAGTTCAGCCTTTCCATGGCATGTTGTCTGACATATGCCTCATTTATCAAAGTGTGCGAGCATGCCCAGTGTGAGCTTTCCATATGTTGCACTCTGAAGTCCACCACATATTTGGGTGTGTGTGAACTTCAACAATATCTAACATTTATGGTTGTGTGTTGGGTGTCATGTTGTGTACTAACTGGCCAACTGCTTCGTGTCTGCCACAACAGGGATTATACTGTGCCTGCAGGGATTGCATGGGATACTTTGCAGACAGTTGTCAACATACTTTCATAATGACTTAACACTGTAGTACCGTATAGTGTACTGGTTCAGTACTTTCACTGTGGTGGACAGTATCCTGGGCTTTAGTCCTATGACTGCTTGACATCTTCGTAGTGAGCACAACAGACTGTGTAGGGGCCAGTTGTGCACATATGACCATGTTGCATTATGTTCAGATATGGACTACCTACACCAGGCTCGTCCAACATTGGTAGTGTATTCCACAACATGGGTGGACATTGGCAAACACTAGCAATGTTCCCTAGGCCATTTCTGATGCTAGTCACAGGGTGTGTTTGTCCTTCAACACACATTGTAACTGGAGTTTGCCATGACATATGTCATGGTTAGTATACTGTGCCTCCGTCTACCTCTGACATAACAGTGATACCCAGGGTTAGCCTACCATCTCCCATCCACTCATCAGGATTCCTCTTGAGGGGTGTCGAAAGGTGACTCTCTGGCTGACCTGTACCGGGAGTTTATTGAAGAGTTGGGGTGCCTTCTGTGTTATGGATCATTCTGTACAGCTTGTCCTATGTATGTCAGTGCTGGGGTTCAGGTCTCTCATGTGCGTAGCTCACTGCCATTCAGATTGTACAAGGTGCAGCATGTTCATTGATTCCAGGTTGGACATGGCTTCATACATCAGGCACAGCTTGCCTGTAGCTGGGCAGTATGGCAGTGTGTGGGGCTGCAGTTTGTTTCTCAGGAAACACATGGCATCTGTTCATGCTCTTTGCTACTCCTGGTGGGGTACTGTTGTGGACTTTACAGTTGATGGAGGTGTCTGCTGAGGTATATCCCACAGGGGCTATTGTAGTCAATTGTGACGCAGATGGAGGATGACTGCAGAGCCACAGTGACCTCCCCTTATCTACATCTGCCAACCTTCATGTTTGGGTGGGTATATAGTATGTTTCTGCAAACACTACAGCCACATGTTTGTCCAGTGCAGGATATCTATCACCTTTTGTCCCCAGGTCTCTCATTGCATGTTAGGTACGTAATGGGTTAACACCTGTGTGATAATTTGTGGGTACTTACTGTATATCCATGGTGGTTGTCTATACACAGTTCTGCAATTAGCTTGCTGACATGGCTATGGCTCCAGTTGTCTGTTTGTAGATGGCCCTTTTGTGGGTTGCTTGTGTCAGCTGGGGGTTGGATATGGTGGGCTGTTTGTACTCCTCTGCATACATGTTCAGTCACAGTCCTTCCATGTTGGCCTATACCTATGGGACATATATACAGAACAGGGGGGGGGCCCAGGACCAGGCCTTGTGGGATGCCACTCATATCTGCTTTGTAGTCTGACATGGATGCAGCATGTCCGACCATGTCAGTTCTGTCCTTGGTCTGGTTTGCAACCCCTCTACTGACATAGGGGGATATATTTAAGCTGGTGAACATATCCATACTGAACTCGTAGGGTATTGTCTATAAGCATATGCACGGTCCAGCTGCGCTGTGTGGACCACATTGCCCTCATCAATGACCTTAATGACTGTTTCAAATGGGTCAAACATGTTTAGGGGCAGGATCTGCAGTTACGACAGACACACTGTGCAGGGTCCAGTATCAGTAGGTCCACAATAGCTTTCTGTCTGCGGTACATACTGATCCTTTCCATAGCTGTACAGACCAAGCTTGTCAGGATCCTGGGGTGGTAGTTTGCAGTATCCATTCAGGCAACACCTTTGTTGTGAAGGACCACTGTTGTTGTACACTGCTCTTTGGGTACATATCCTGTGGTAAGGCTGACATTGGGCAGTAGTGTGATTTGGCATTCCATTATTCTTGGAGTCCATGTTGGCCTCAGCCCAGGACACCATCACATACCTTTGCTGCTGTGTGTTTTGCTTTGCAGATGATGGCTGTTACCTCAGCATCTGCAATGTCAGGGGACCAGCAGTCTGCTGGGATAGATATTTTGCATTCTGGGGGGGGGGGGGGTGTTTGTACTGCACCTGTCAGGTTGTATGTTGGCAATATGTGTGTGTGTTTGGTATGTTGTTTGTAATATCTGTGTGATTCGGAGCATATCTGTGGATGCCCAACATGGTTCCTACCATCAGTTAAGTAAGCCTTGTGATTATCCTTAGTGTCCTGTACAATCTGTATCTTCATAGGTTCATGGGTTCATACTAGGCTATCCACCCTAGTGCATTAGTAAGCCTAGCCAGAGTGTGTGTGTCTTTCACCACCCCTTGCTATGCGACTATTATGGCCATTTATGACTTTATTACTGTGCCTCTGTCTGGTCGTGACACAGTGAAGACCTCCAGTAAACATGTACGATCATCCATCCACTTGGCAATATTCCTGTTGAGGGGTGTCAGTGAGGGGCTCTGCCTAACATGGATTGGGATCCTGTTTCTGGGTGTGGGGAGCCTCTGGGTTATGTATCTGTCCCTCCAGCACATCCTATTTCATTATGTGTTGAGGCTGACATCTGTCACTCTCACAGCTCCAATGGCTTTGATTTCCTGTGGTGGAGCATGTCCATTACTCCTGTGTTGGACATGGCCTTGTACAACAGACATACAATGCCTCTGTGTAGGCGGTCTGTGACTGCATTCAGCTGGGGTGTCTACAGCCAGGCAGCATATGACATATATTTCACACACTTTATCCTCTTGGTGGGGTAACTATGAGGTCTTCCAAACCGCTGCAGGTGTCACGTCCGGTACATCCCATATGAGTCATTGTACTAGATTATGGGTCTGATAAGGGAACAGTACAGTGGCACAGTGACCTCTGTTGATGTAGATGTGACTCCTTTCATGATACAGTGTCCAAGAATCAACAATCTTCCTAGCCACATTGGCATTGTGAGTGTCACATGACAGATTACTGTTGACTTGTGTCCCTAGGTCCCTGATTACTCCTTGCATACATAATGGTTTGCCACCTACGTGGTAATTTGTGTGTACCTTGTCTGGTATTTGGTGGGACATTCATACTGTCCAGTGTCTTCAGGATGTCTGGGTGGAGTTCTTGTGTGTGAGAGTGTGGTCTGTCGCATGCTACAGACTGTACAGCAGTTTTGACTACACTTAGGTGCACATCTCCGCTGCTTTGTGCATTGTCAGTTACCTGGCCGTATGGGTGTCTGTGCTGCATATGGACACTCCCCCTCCTTTGATGTTTTGGTCCAGGTGTTGGGGCCATAACGCATGATATGTGGTATAACCTGGTAGTGCTGGTTTGCTATCACTAGGCTTGCAGCAGGCTTCTGTCACTGCACAGACATCGATGCTCTCCATAATGGGAAGTGCCTCAGGGGCATGCATATTGCAGTTTACACATCTGGCATTGGTCAGCATTACCCTTATGATTACCCTTATGTTCCTTACCACTTATGTTTTCTAGGGTGGTGGGTAGTCTTTTTGGCCTTGCCTACATACGGCTCTGTGGAGATGGCAAAGGCCTTATCCAGTATCCAGACGCACAGGAGTAACAGGTGCAAGCCATCCCTGGAACAGCAACATGGCTTTTCATGCTTGACATCTCAAGCAGACAGACATTAGACCCTCTTGGACTGACAGCTGTAACTGTGCCAGCTGTTAAACATGATCATTCTGTGTTTGTACTGTGGCATCATTCTTGGTGAGGGTTGGATGCTGCACATGGCCAGTGTCATACCGGCCTGGGGTACATACTCAGAGAGTTCATCCATGTCTCTTTTCATGTAAACCAGGGAGGTACATCTCAGGTCATTCACACCAGCATGGACATTGAGTGCATCATATTTCTGCTTGCTTTGGGGTGACCTGCGTACTTGTGTTATGTAGCATTTTGTGGCAGCCTACAGGCAGCTTACTCTACCCTTTCCCTTGTTCAGTCTGGTGAGTGGGACAGCAGTGTGTCTGCCTATACAGACACCTATTACAACTGTATCAGGCATGTTGTTTCTCCTTCTGGCCTGTGACTGTTTGGCACACCAACTTTGTGTACTATGAGTTGCATGTGCTATGTTTGGAGGTTCTGGTTGCTTGTGATCTGCTTTGGGGGCTTCTGTTGGTGTGGTGTGTTTGTAATTAGGGCCTCTGGGAGGGTTTTTCTGTGTTTATGTGTTTGGTTTACAGTTGTGGTAGGTCTATGTGGGACTGGGATAGTGGTGTATGTGGTTACCTTCTCCTCCTGACTAGTTTTGACAGTACTGAGTTGGGGGAGCTCAACCTCTGGTTTGGATACATGGTTGCATCTATCACATATATTTGTATTTATTGGGGGGAGTTGTGGTTGTCTGTGTACTTGGGGTAGGTGTCACATTGCCTCTGGATTCACAGATTCTACTTGTTGTGGCTGGACTTAGTGGATTGTATGTGTGGACATATGTTATTGCCATACTACTGGTCAGTGATTACTTCCCTTTTTATGTTTGCTCTATCATGTGGTAGCTTCCTCATTCTCTTGCATGGTTTGGTAATGGCTGGAGTCCAGCATGCCAGATGCCTGCGTGTATGGCATTGTGTGTTGTTGTTATTTGTGATTGCATACTTCAAGCATTCCTGGCTGTGTTCATGGAATGCCTGTATAACATGTTCTGCGGTGTGTCCCATATTCTGCACTTGCACAGGGCCTTTCGTGGATTCCACATCAGTTTGGAGGGCTGCAACCTATGCTTTACACATGTTTTTCACTGTGGTATTCTGGCCAGGGACTGGGGTCGGGATGTGTATATCCAGTGTGATTACTCTATGGTCTGGTATTACCGGTGAAGGATACACTTCTCATCTTGCCATCCAGTACACATGTTGCTGATTATCACATCCAGTATGCTTACCCCTCTTGTGGGAGTGGTACGTTGTTCCTGGGCATTTTGGTTTATGGATTCTGAGAACTTTTCTCCGACTGTGTTGGTGCTAGTATAATGCTCCCGGTGTATGTCTGGGTGTTTTCACTCAACCAATATAATGTTGTTTTGGGGGCTTGATATATTCATGTATTCCAACATGGGCCAGGTGCAGTTCCTAGTATTAGGACAGTAGTCTGCAGCAGGCTATATACTGGGAGGCAGTTTTAGCCATTGGTATTTGACCATGGCTAATCCATGCTGCTTCTTGTTGTGGTACCAACATGGGGGTGTGGTTATCCTTGACATTTATTGCTAGTCACCCTCCTTTTGTAGCTTGTTCCATGTTTTGCGGCTGTACAGCACAGTATGAGGTGTGACCTGGTAGTGTTAGGGTGCTGATGTGAGCCTTGACCCAGTTCTCTATTACAGGACTGATATCTACATTCTCCATACTGTGTGCGTTTACACTGCACACATCTTGCTGTTTAGACTTCTGGCATTGGGTAGCATCACATCTAGGTTCCTATCCCTTGTGGTACCTATGAAGGTGGGTTTGTGTTTTGAGACTTACCTATTCAGGGCATGCTGTGGATACTGACAACCTTTGCCAGTATCCATGGGGCATGGCATGATAGGTGCACGCCACCCCTAGCAGGTGGTGCATCATGTCATGCTCCGCATGACTTCCCAGCCTGCAACACATTGGCTCCCCTTTGACTAACTGCATTACTTCAGCCAGTTATTGCACTTGATCATCCCATCGTCATTTTGTGGCTTTATGCTTGGTGAGGGTGGATGTTAGTCAGGGTGCTCAGGTGTGCATATAGTACATGGTGTTACATTACTTAACACATGGCATTCATGCCACAGGTGGTGCTGCAGGGCTGCCTCTGTCGGATGCGCATATTACACTTCCCTGTACATGTTTGTGAGCAGGTCATGTCAGTTTAGGCATCCATGTTATTATTTGAGTGAGTCAGAGGGGGTATCATTCCTAGGGTTCCTACTGAGCCAGTCTATGTGCTATGCATTGCCTCTTTGCCAAGGCCAGGGAAAACTGGGCACGCCTCCTTCTGCCTACTGGGGCAGGCTCAGGTTGTTCCTCCTCCGAGTCATGCTCTGCCTGTGATGGCCTTGGCAATGGTGGGGGGCTGTTTGGCCCAGCCCTATGCTGGTCCTGCTTTTGCAAGATCATACTATATAGCATAGCACATACCATGACAATTTGGGTACATGTAGTTGGTGTGTACTGCAAGGCTCCACCAGATGTGTCCAGACACCGGAACCGTGACTTGAGCAGCCCAAACACACGCTCTATTACATTACATGTTTGTGCATGTGCCTCATTATGGCGTTCCTGTTCAGGTGTGTGAGCATTTCTGATGGGTGTCATCAGCCACGGCTCCAGTGCATAACCTGCATCCCCCACTAGGTGTCCGTGTGGGATGTCCCCATTGGCAAATGTCTGGTACAGCTGCGTCAAATGCCAGATGTGGGAATCATGGTAACTCCCAGGGCAGCCAGCACACACATTCATTATTATGCCCTGGGCATCACACATGACCTGGCAGTTGATGGAGG
>NC_056728.1:1289333568-1289468231 GCF_019279795.1 Protopterus annectens
AGATTCCTACATCAGCAGGGTATGTTAGGTTAGAAGGATGGTAACTGTGAATGCTTACATCAGATGGGTGTGTCAGGTTATAGGGATGGCAACTGTGATTGCTTACATCAGGTGGATGTGCCAGGTTAAAGGGATGGCAACTGTGATTGCCTACATCAGGTGGGTGTGTCAGGTTAGACTTACAGATTATTACATTTAGGTCTTTCAGGTTTGGAAATGCAAGGAAGCAACACACAATAGGCTCCTGTTTCATTAGCATCCAACCTCATCTTCATTTGTCATAAACTGTGTTTTCTCTGACAGGTTTCTGGTATTATTTATTATAAAAGAAAACAAAAAAAATAAAAAAGGAAAAATATTTGAAATGACGAAAAGCAATCTATGACATATACACAGTAGGAAATGTTATACACATGAGATATGTCTACATAGGTCTGCATTTCAACTCTCACTCCAATGCACCTTCAGAAAAACAGGATGGGTGCCTTATTCTCTTTGCCACAGAAACAGCTGTACAACAAAGAACGAATGTCATTCTTCACACAAACAGCTATAACAGAATGTACACTGATATCAAACCATAGAACTGTTATTTTCACACACGTGTTATTGTATTCTGACGTAAGTGCACTTAGTGAGCACACAACCTGTTCTGCTTATCCCTGACATATTTACAGCTCTGTCTTGCCTGTCCATTCTTTCTGGTTATCCATTTAGCCCAGTTCCCTGAGAGATGCAGTCTGTAAGGCATGCTATATCATTGGCCTTAAAATGTGTGAGGACATTAACTGACAATAATATGATATGCATTTGCCAACAGCTGAAAACTAGGTTGGATGGCACAAATAGGTATAGACTGTTGTTTTTTTTTTGGGGGGGGGTACAAAGGTGAGTTACTCTTATCCCACATACAAAGGTACAATGGTTCTGTTGAGGTGGGGGGAACAAATCTCAGGTTACTGTTATAGCACATGCAAGCACAGACTGTTGTTTGGCTGCAAGCAAAGAGGATTTGCTGTTATGCCAGAAACAAGGATGTTCTGCTCTTGTTACTCTTTTGTTTTGCATCCTGCCTGATCATGTGAGGGTCATGATGTTAGAAACTGCAATGTGTATCATTACTGTCCAACCCCTTGTGTAGTACAAATGTGTGATGCTAAACAGAGGGCATGCAGTAATCATCATTCATTTTGAGAGCTATGACTGTGTGAATATTTGATGCCGGAGGCCTACTACTTACTAATGGACACATATACGTCAAGTAAGTCTCTGCTGTCACGTGTTACAGTAATGTTTGTACAAATCTCCCACTTGTACTTGCTTACTGTAACAGCTGATGAAAATCCAAAGATATGCCATCATATTATTAATCAAAAGACTCCAGGTTCAGGATTTACCATTTAAATGCAGCAGTGGCCACAGTGTTAGTCCAGGGCTGACTCTGATCTAAGCAGTGCACAGATAATACATGGGGAGGTAAAGTTTGTGTGAGTTGCCTGGTATCAATGTTACCCTGTGTATGTGAGTAGTAGGAAGGTTTATTGCCTCTAGCTGGTGAGTGAGTGTGCTATGCGTTGTCTCTTAGCCAATGCAAGAGCATACTGAGCATGCCTATGTCTGCCTACACCTACAGTAGCTGGGGGTTCCACCTCTGACTCCTCATCTACCTGTGGCTGTGGTGACCTTTGCATTGGTGGTGAGATGTGTGCCCCTTCCCCTTGCTGAACCTGCTGCAGCTGTTCCCTCAGGATTATATTGTGCAGCATGGCACATACTGTGAAGATTTCTATAAATGTCTGCAAATTGTATTGCAGGGCTCCCCCAGAAGTATCTAGGCACTGGAACTGTCACTTCAGCAGGCAAAACACATGCTGTATGACATTCCTTGTTTGAGCGGGGGCAGCATTATGGTGTACTTCCATGGGTCTGTGTGCATTTCTGATAGGTGTCATCAGCCACAGTTCCAGTGCATAGCCTGTATCCCCCAGTAGATGACCCTGTGAGAAATTCCCCCCTAGCAGACATCTGGTACAGTTAAGAGGTGTGCCAAATATGTGAGTCATGGTAACTGCCAGAGTTGCCAGCATACATGTTCAACATGATTGCCTTGGCATTAAACACGGTTTGCCAATTGATAGGGTGGTAACCCTTTCCGTTAATGTAGAGCCTACCCTGTTCCCCAGGTGGTGCCTTCATTTCTACATGAGTGCAATCTATGGCACCCAGTGCTGCAGGGTAGTGCGCTACTTGCTACAACTGTTACATTTCTCTGGCCCTCTCCTCAGAACTACAGTTAAAATATCTGTGCTTACTTGCATGTTGGAGCATACCATCCAGGAATTGGTGGAGGTTCTCCGATGCTGATGCCTGTGACACCCCCCCCCCCAGCATCTCCCCTGTTGGTCTCTGAAATGTACCCATAGCTAATATTCTAAGGGCTGCACATACCTCAGTTTCCACTAGGACAGGTTTACCATGGTTGGCTCTGGCTCTGGTTTGAGGGCGTCAGATGTTACAGAGTTCCTGCATTATGTCCCTGTCCAGGCTGTAGCACTATACAGCATCCATATCATATAGGCTGTGATACCTTAAATATGGCTTGACGTCTCTTCTCCTTATTGGCTTAGGCCTATTGGCAGCAGAAATAGCATTGGCTTTAGTCTCTTCCACATACAAATGGATTAAAGCAGTAGCAGGCCATAACATTCTGTATGTGCAGACTTTCGGTGTCTGACCTCCAAAAGTTTTGACAACTGCAGGAGAAATCAACATGGAGTCTATATAGATGCCTTATAACTTTTTGAATAGCTGTACTGATTCTTTAGCATGCAGTTCAGCTGACTATGCTGTGATGTGCATCTTTGAAACACAGACAAAGACAGGTGCAATCCATTAATAATGTACACCATTATAAAAAACAAAACATGTAGCTAGCCAAAATGATAGTGTGGGAGAGCTGTATATGTTTGGAAGAATGCAAAAGTGCATTGTCTTCAGGATATATCTGTAAAGGGGAGTACTGAATCTCAACAGGTATGAGACCCTTGTCTCACCTACATACTGCATATACATTTATTTTATTGCATTTGTTTACTGGGAAAGTCCACTGGGCCTAAAAGAGCCCATTTTCAGTGGAGGCCCGGGGAGAAACGCTCCAACGAGATACAGAAAAAATATAAACATTAATTGGTACAGAAGCAGAAACAGTGTTACAGATATTAAATATAGTGACATATATAGAATAGATACATAAAAGCAGGAATCTAGTTTGTTTGATTACAGTAATATATACAGAAAATATACATTAAAGCAGAATTAAATCAGAGTGGTATAAACAGTGATATATTAATCAGTATTATTGTACCAGTATCAGCAAGTGAAGATAAAAATAAATATGGAGAAAGTATCGTCAGTCACTAGAAGCAAAAGACATATGGGTTAAGTATCCAAAGGCAGTAACAAACTAACACAGTCCAACAAAATCATTGATTCTAGGCAGACCAGCACACAAAAATCCAAAATACCCGATCTTAATGTAATTGTAGTTTAATTAAGCAAAAACAGTACACTCACTTTTCATTCTCCTTACAATACAAAGAACTTCTTCAGATAAAAGTATCAAATTGTCAATGAAGTTTAAATCCATTTTTTAAAATCCAAGCCCATTGGATACTTAATTATTGAATTAAACTTCCTTAACTGATTTACCACTTAACCCTCAAGGGTCTTATTACCAACAACTTATCCACGTCTGTATAATACCTTATGTCTGTATTTGTCCCCAAATGGAGTACAAAATGTAATACAATACCCAGAAATATATGATATAAATGTACTAAAATATTTTAAAAAATTATTTCAACTATCGAATTTTAATAAAACATATTTTAGTTATGTGAACAACTAACAATTCCAAAACTGAAGAAAAACAAACTGTCAAAAAACAAACCAAAAGGTTCCGAACCAGCAGGTGTAAAACTCCAAAGGTTTATTAGAAAATGTAAAAGTAAAGTGCTTTTCATCTCCCTTAGTAGGAAGACTTCTTCAGACCTGCTGGTTCGGAACCTTTTGGTTTGTTTTTTGATATTTTAGTTATGTATTAAATGATCCATTTAAAATTATTTATATTAACCTATAACCTGTATACAAATCAGAGATGTTCCATAAACTCATAAATTATATATTATATCTAAGACATGTACCAAGGAGGGAGAGAAAATGTTAAAACAAAAGTTAAAATTCCATTAAAAATGCAGATATTTCACTCGATAATTTTCTTTAATCAGCGTGATTAAAGAAAATTATCGAGTGAAATATCAGCATACAGACATAAGGTATTATACAAACTTGGATAAGTTGTTGGTAATAAGACCCTTGAGGGTTAAGTGGTAAATCAATTAAGGATGTTTAAGTCAATAATTAAGTATCCAATGGGCTTGGATTTGTAAATCACATGTTTTTTAAAAAATGGATTTAAACTTCATTGACTGTTTGATACTTTCATCTGAAGAAGTTCTTTGTATTGTAAAGAGAACGAAAAGTGAGTGTACTGTTTTTGCTTAATTAAACTACAATTACATTAAGATCGGGTATCTTGGATTTTTGTGTGCTGGTCTGCCTAGAATCAGTGATTTTGTTGGATAGGGGTTAAGTACTCATATAGAGGTTAGGTTATAGAGCAAGAACATAGCCAGGAAGAGTTGATATGATGTTTCAGTATTTGTTTGAAGGTGGTGGTGCTGCCTGTGTTTCTTATAGAAGGTGGAAGTGAGTTCCATATTGACCCTTTTCTCACCTACATGCTGCATATACATAATGCATATGCTGGAATGTATGTAAGACTAATGTGAAGCAAAGACTTTTACATTTATACCTGTATGCATTAGCTAGAAGTGTACTGATGTCACAGGCCTGTCTGTCAAGCCATTTCAGAGGTACACATGATTGACAATACATGAAAATGGAATGCTGTTTGATAAAATGTACAAATGTGTCAAGGACAGGTCCATTGATAGCACTTTTAGCATTTCAAAGACATCTTAACAAAATGGGTCATTTGCCTGTTCTTTTTGTGGGGACAAGGATGAGTTACTGTTCTGGCACAAACAAGATTGGACTGTTCTTTTGGGAGTAAAGGTTACTTTACTGTTCTGGCACAAGCAAGGATATGTTGTTCTTGTTACTCTCGCTGTTTGCATCCTGCCTGTTGTGACTAGTTCACATCTCTGGACTGCCTTATGTTTCTCCAGTGGGTAATACCATTTCTGTTTGATCTGGAAACAGTTTGTTTGTAGTTATATGATACTTATGTATATTATACCTCTGTTGTCTTTTAGGACACCTACAAGTATATCACTCAGGTGTGTCAGTCTAGGGAGACCCCCCCCTTTAAGGATACTGAAAAATCAAGTCATAGTTGATGGTGTTTGGCAACATGTTGCTTTTCTTCTGAAAAGGGGATGGGGAGATATGGCCTCTAGGATGCAAATATGGCACCAGATTGCTCATGATGTCAATGCCATGGGTGGCCATGGCAGAACATATGAACAGGTACACCACAGGGCCACTGACATGAAAAATCTGCAAGGAGGTGAGCAGCTGCAGTAATCCATGACCAAATGGTTACTAGCACTACCACCACTAACCCCAATGAAGAGTACCTGGCCAATCTGACAGAGACAGACTGATCCCAGGACAGTGTACTACAGCATGTCCTGGATGTGGGCGCAACACCTTCTGAGATAACAAGCACATGCCAAGAGGTGTTTCCATGTAAGCTTTGATATCTCAACAATTGAATACTGCTGTTTAGTTAAACAATTGAAATGAATAAGTAAATTCTGCATCAACATGTCTTGTTTTGGATGGGGAATTGAAGATTATGACAGTTATAACTTTACTTAGGAGTTATCAGGCAGGTTCTTGTTCAAAGTACCATTAGTGCACATACACAGGGGTAAATGTATTACCCCCTGTGTCACTGTTAACTGTGATGATGTTACCCCTAACTCTATCTTAACATCTTTCTCAACTGTCTGGAGTACAGTGCAGCATGTCTTCTGGAGATGGAAAGCCAAATAATTTTATGTCAGTAGTGGTGAGCAATTGAAAGAAATATTGCAGTTTGTGATTTTGATCTGAGGGCTATTGTGTATATTGCTGTACTTTCTGTAATGGTAGCAACACTGTTAGATTGTTAGCATATATTGCACTAATGTATATTTGTGTTTCATGCTCTTTACCACAGGTGATTGTGACAGTGGGAGTGTGGACCATGTGCCACCCAATGACAGTGGATTTGCAGACTCTGATGATGATGGTGGACACACTGAGGCATATGTGGGGGGTGCAGATGTTGAATTTAACACAGATGTTGACATATATCCATCCCCTGCATTTCCATCAGACACAGCCAGTAGGCCTACACTAAATCAGTCCAATGTGGCCACAGATATTGGACACTTGGAGAGTGAGCACATTGATCATAGAAGTGAGGTTACTGCGGATTCACTGCCTGTTGAGTTTGTCCATAGCCAAAGTGTGAGCAAGGTGCCACACAGGAGGATTGAAGGGGTGCTTGTAGAGTGCCTGCTGTCCCCTTCCACCTGGTGCAGGTGTCAACTTCCGTGCCATTCATGTATGTTTAGGGACATAATGGAGGCACAGGCACAATCCCATAATTGCCCCAGACAAATGTTCAGGGTTCTGGATGTGGTGCAGTCTGACATGCATGACTGTCTCCACTGTGTTATGGATTAACTGCATCAGGTGAATAACAGATTGGAACAAGAGGTGCCTGTGATGGACCATGAGGGTGACTGTCATGGAACGAGCAGTGTCTGTGATGGAACGTCTTCTGTGAGGGGAACGGCATCATCATGGCCATAGGTCAGCCACATAATCTGCTGTCAACCAATGTTGAAGTGACTGATCAAGCTCCCATAGTGGCAGTAGTTACACTGCTCTGTCAGTCAGTCTGCTGTCCACACCCAGATGTGGCAGGACCTGGGTCATGGTACTGTGTGTCCCCTTGTAAGGAGCTCATCCAGCAGACATCATTCATGTTCAAGTAGCAGCAATGCATCTGACCATGGGCATGGATATGCCAGTACATCTCCTGGCAGAGCTATTTCTCATTGTTGGGGATGAGAACAATGAATTGCCAACTCTACCCTGCACAGCTCACACCTGTCTGACAGACAAAGATGTAGAGCTCACACAGAGATTAGCTGTGTTCATGCAGACACACACAAACACACACAAACCTGCAGGACCCCTCCAGACACACACACACACACACCACATTCACACACTTACACTTACTCAGTTTGTCTCACAGGCCATTTGCTATTTTATTATAATGTCTGGCTTCTTTTCCTTCTTGCTCACACACATACTCACTGACCTTCAGTGTCAGCCTAGGCTTTCTGACCCTCCCTCCCCACACGACACCCTGTAAAAGTGATGATAACTTTGTAGTATCCCTGTTTTCTATATTTGGAGTCAGGGATGCAAAACCTAAGTCTGATGCTCAGGAAGCACAGCTGAACTAGTGCTTAGTATATCTGCATTTCTGTTGTTGAACTGCTCATTGTACCTTTAACTTATATTGACCTTTGAAAGTTAGACAGTTGGTAGCATCAGACCTTCACAATGTTATAGTGAATGCTCTTGTAAGGGTGTTGATTTCAGAAAATGCAACATATATCATTACTTTCTAACTTCTGTCCTTAATGATCTTCCAGGACAAATGTATGGTGCACATTATAAGTTATGCCATTATATTCAGATCTTAGGATTGTATGACAGTATTGAAGTCAAACCTCATCAGAGCAGTAATACAGTATAATGGTCTGTTTTGCATGTACCTCTACAGACACATGCAGTAGCTAGAGAGACAGAGTAAAAGCCATGTCACTGTTATCCTTCTGGTATAGGATGAGGTGACATCTGACTAGCCTCCATGGTAGTGTTTGACCTTTCCCTGGTGAGATGACTGCATATCCAGACATCTGATATAGTGGATGACATCAGCAGTGTCTAGTGAAAATATTGTAATAACAGTGTTCCACATGCTGCAGTAAAAGACTCTCTGTAATGTCAAGCATGGGCACACAAGCATACACACACACACACACACACACACACACACACACACACACACACACACACACACACACACTTGACAATAGAACCCAGTGGTTGCTGGTGACTTCAAATTAAAGGGGGGCTGCAAGAAACAGCTGAATGGGTGGAATCAATGGGAATGGGTGTGGCCAACTAGAAAGGTGGGGGGGGGGTTATGCTCAAAACCACAAAAACTGTAACTTTAATTAAATATGCTGCCTGGGTGCCAAACCATCATTAAGAGAGTCCAATCAAGACAAAATGAAGTGTAGAAGAATAAAATATTTCGATGTATTGGCTGCATGACAGCTTACTTAATATCTAGATGGAAACAAAAAGGTTGTGAGGCATGAACAAATAATTTACTTTTTAAATACATTACCAGAATGCCAGTCAAAATCAAGTATAAGAAAAACAAGCAGCACTCAATTTAAACCACTTCTCCTTGCACTGCAGTTCTAATTATAATTTATATTCAGCTTTATTAAAGTACCAAGTAACATGCTGAAAGTAACAATCCCTGTGATACCCCCCACTTGTAAAAATGTTTCTTATCCAAAAAAGACCTGCTGCCTGACAACTATCTACTTGTTTCATGGGGAAAATATGATCAAAGTAAAAAAATGAAAGGCCAACAAGAAACAAGCTCAACATACATTGCTTAAAGGATTACTGCACAGGTTATGGACCACACACAATAGATTGACATTCTGTTTAATTTGCAGGTAAAGCCTGCAAAGATGACTGCAAGTTTCCAACAAATGTAATGAGCTTCTTAAAATAATCTAATCCTGTCCTTTATTACAAATACTGTCATATGCATTCCAATACTCAAGGCTTATACGTTATCTAGTTATGTAAGTATTCTCTGCATGGCAATAACAGAAAGGCTTTCAATGTTGGCAATTCTTTAACAGTATGCTTATTGAAACTTACTTGCATCTTACAATCTCAGAAAAGCTTACCTGATGGTCATTAAAGCATTGCTACTTGAACACAGAGCAACAGGCACTTTCTGAATAATAATAAGCATAAATCAACAGTATAAAAGTATGACAGAAACCAGAACATTCTAGAAAATCAAGGACAGATGAAAAGCCACTGTAGTACTTGTGTCTACCTTGGATGGGGGGATACTCTGCACATTTACACTGCATAACTGCTCCTTGCCTTGCTTGGACACATCCAGAGTCACTTCATGGGGGAGTGGGGTGCAACAAGTATATCACAATTTGAAATGTCTCTGGCTGACTGTGACGGCCCTGACACATTTGTCATACCTCTCAACCTCAGAGCAAGAAATCTGAACAAAGCCATGCATAGAAGTAGGACAAAGGCCCAAAAATAAGGGCAATTTTTAAATATTGCTCTTATAAACTTAGAAAGATAATAGAATAGTACATCTTGCATTAGTATGAATTTTCTGAAGGGTATGAAATCTGAAACTGAAATGTCTGTCATTATTTTCTAACTTCAGTCTTAAATGATTTGCCACTAATTTGCAAAAAAAAAACACAATTTTATGAAAAATGGACCCAAAATGTGATGCAAAAATATAAAATAGCCACACAATACAGCTGGGAACCTGTCAAAGAAGGGACACTTTTTAATATTAGTACTGCTAACTTGAGCAGCTGACAAAATAAAAGAATCTACATGCATTTCTGAAATAAAAGTAATCTATAACTCTTATTATTACAGTTATTTATTAATTGTAAACCCGCCATGTTTTCTTCCAAAATTGCCATTTTGTGGAGGGATTATTAGGGGAAAAGCAACATTTTGAGCCAAAATTGGAGACACTTGAGAGGTTTGGATATGCCTAATTCTATAAAGCAAGTTATTTGCATGTACCTCTCAACCTGTTAATGCAGGAAATCTGGACAAGGCCAAATATATTGGGGGAACATATAAACAGTACTAAAAATTGCTCTTGTATAAACTGAGACAGTTGATAGAATAACAGGTCTTGCTTTAGCATGCATTTTTCTGAAGGTTATGAAGACTAAAACAGTGTCTATCATTATTTAGTGAATTCATTCCTAAATGATTTGCCAGAAAACCACAAATTTTATGAGGAAAAAACAAAAATAAGAAACAAAAATCTATTCATCCTGCGAAAATCTGGACAGTTGAGGGGTATAGTTCAGCCGGGGCTGTCTTTGAGTTTGCCTCCCTTCCCCCCTTACAAAATCATGGTCGAATGCAGCCTCCACCCTGCAGCCATTCCAATGAACCATTACTTGGCTATTTCACCCCATTTACCATAAACACTGATGTGCATACTGCTTTACTTCTGCGATGATTTGGACCTTATTTGAAAGTTTTATTTTGCATTTTACAGCGCAAAGACTAATAGATATCTGCTAAACAAGCAATGCAGTCTCACAATGAAAACAGACTTAGCATTAAAACTTCTCTGGCCTTGAAACTCACATTCATTGAAACAGCATCGAAACCCACATTCAAAGAAAATACATTTTGCCAGTGGCAGATAAAGATTAACTTTGGGTCTGGGCTGTTTTCAAATAACAGGCCCCTTGCACACGAAACATACACATGCTCTTACATACACCTTCCTGATTGTATTAAATTATATTCCTTGTACAATACAGTACAGTTTTAGAAGGCGTTTTAAATTTATTGTTTTGAAATTTTTCCAGTAAACAGTGAAACAAAATGCATGCACCATTGATGACAAAACTGCCAAATTCAGAACATTTCCATCATAAACGTCTACTCAAACCTCTACAGTCCACCAGTATCAGTACATATGCACAATCTCTGAAGAAGTAAAAGTCATCTAAAGGTTCCACATTAAAGAGATTTGTAACTATTGAAGAGGTTGCTGCTAGCAAACAACTTTATATTTCATTGTTTCATCTACAAATAAAGTGCCTGTTGCCCTTGAGGAATAAATTGCCTATCTTACACTAAAAAAAATGATAAGCTAGAAATATTGCAATAGGGAATGGATGGCAACTGATAACAGGTTCATAGTTACTAGGTATCTTCACCAAAAAGGAGTGCAGCATCCACCCCCCTTTGCAACACAGTACAGTATCAGCAATGCATCTATTGACTGTGGGAGTAGAACCCACAGCATTCTGCATCAAAAGCAAGTACACTACCTGTTGTGCTATTAACAATGCAAGCAGACACAGCATAAGCAGCACTAAACTTTTGCTCCCCTGCAGCTCTCAGCTCCTTGTAAAATCTTCTCACTCAGCTGTATCTCTGAACTTTGCAGCACAAGAAATCTGGAAAAAGCCAACATTTATTGGGGTGGGAGGCAAAATCCCAAAAAAGCAGGGACACATTTTAAACATTGCTTGTATAATGTTGGAAAGTTGCTAGAATAAAATGCTGTATTACCACCATACATTTCACTGCCAAGTCTTGGGCCCAGGACCCTGTGCAAAACAGTCAGAGCAACATACCACTATGCCAGATCAGCTGTTTTGTGAAAGAGAGGAAGACTGAAACTTAAATGGCTACCATTTAGTGAATTCAGTTCTCACCATAGCTGTCCACCTCTTAGCACAAAACACCAGAACAAAACCAATAATGGGGGACTACAGCCTCCAAACATATTCAGTGAATTCAGTTCTCACCATATCTCTCAACCTCATAGCAAAAAAACACCTGGACAAAGCCAATAATGGTGGAATACAGCCCCCAAACATATTCAGTGAATTCAGTTCTCATCATAGCTCTCAACCTCTTAGCAAAAAACTCCCGGACAAAGCCAGTAATGGGGGAATACAGCCCCGAAACATATTCAGTGAATTCATTTCTTACCATAGCTCTCAACCTTAGCACAATAAACCTGGACTAGGCCAATAATGGGGGAATACAGTCCCAAAATTAGGGAGAAATTTTAAATAACCATCTTATAAACTTAGAAAATTGCTAGAATAAAGGATTTTGTGTTACCGTGTACTTTCTGAAGAATATTAAGTCTGAAATTCAAATGCTTGTCATTTATATTTAACATTTGTTAACCAGGAAAGTCTGATGTGGAACAAAAGCCAATTTTCAGCAGAGGCCCAAGGCAAAACACTCCAGGCAGACACATGTCTTTGTAAGATGGGAGGACACTAGAGGAAACCCACACAAGCTCAAGGAGGACATGCAGACTCCACACAGGGGACACCCCAGCCAAGAATCAAACCAGAGAACCTGTAGCTATCAGGCAACAATGCTACCACTGCTACCACTGCACCAATGCACTACTGACTTTGCAAGCACACAAAAATACAGAAATCACAGATTTTATGAGGAACAGAACAAGTATGAGGGAAAAATCTGCAATTTGTTTACAAATGGTGGTGGGTAGGGAATTCAGGCTCTTGCCACCTGGGCCCAAGGTACAAGATTCAAGCCTGTTCTCTACCCACCACCATATAGCACTTGGGGCATTTTATGCACACACACACACACACACACACACACACACACACACACACACACACACACACACACACACACACACACACACACACGCGCACACACACACACACACACACACACACACACATACACACACACACACACACACACACACACACAAGTCCATATACAGTCCTGTGCCAGTAACAATTTCCAGCAGGTTCCAAAGTCAGATTTCTCCCTGCAACAGCAGGCTCCAGCCTGTGGATGTTGCAGTCCAGATGCCTTCTGTTCTGTGTGGTCGTCACCATATAGACTTCTGGGTTGCAGGGCAAAGATGGCCTTTCCTCCTATCTGGACTGCTGACAAAGCAATCTGGAGTTCCCAATCTGTGAAACTCGTATGGGAGAGTTCCCAGTCTAAAATCATGCATGCGCGAGTCATTCTGGGACTCACGAAAAAGTTTTTTATTTGTTTTCTTTCCACATTTTTTTATTTTGTTTTGTTTTCTTGCTGTTTTGTTTTCTTCCCACAGCTGGGGGGAGGGCTGCAGTCCTGCAGTCCTATAGCACGAGCCACCCCTGATAGAACCCTTACCTATATAAGTAAACAGACTACAGAACACAGTGCTTCATTCAAGTGCCACTGCACAAGTCTGATTCCTGCAAGATTGCAGCTGAACTTATAGTTCATTACCTCAGCATCCCATGTGTGTGACAGGATGTCGGCAGGCCTGCATAGGTTCATACCTTCATAGATCCATATGAGGCTACTACCATAATGGCCCTAGGTTCATAGGTTCATATGAGGTTAGCATGCTAATAGCCCTAAGGCCTTGTCTAGCATGCCCAAGTTGTAACATTGTTCCCTTATAGACCAAGATATGAAGTTCATATTTGCAAAGCCATGAGCAGCACTGATTGACCATGTCTTAGAGTGACATGGGTGAAACTCCTGGGTTAATGTACAACTTCTCATGCAATTGTCCAATTTACCCTTAAATAGGGTCATTGAGGAGCACAGTTATACGTGAATTTGGAGCTTGTTCCATAGGAGTGGCAAACTGTGGTAGACATAACCTGTCTCTGATGTCACAGACTAAGTTAAGGTCCCTAGAGTGAGTGACTCTTGTCCCATGTGATCTGTGGAGGTGCAGTATTTCCTTAAAGGCAAGGTTTGAGACAGCTCTGTAGGCCAGCTACAAGTTGGCTCTCAGCAGCCTGTAGGATACAGTGTACATTCACAGGATGTTGGTCTTTACATGTAGGTCATGTTTTGGAGGTAATGGATTTTTTTAGTGAGAAACCTCTGAGGTCTCTCCAGCTGCTGCAGGTGTCTGGTGATGTACATACAAAAAGGATCATCATACTCAATTATTGGTCTGATGAGGGATGAGTATATTGGAGTGATAATATCCTTAGTTTTGGAAACTATGCCCTTACTTATGAGGTGTGCAACATAAAGGACGTTCATTACCACTGTGGACACTTGATGATTAAAGATGAGATAGCACAAACGTTTCCTTTTCCAAAAGGGTAATAGTCCATTAATTTGGGTGTACTTTAAGTCGGTGGCTTTGTTAACAATCATTTATGTATGTAAGCACATTTGGGATTATGTTGACATTGTCTGGGAATTCAATGACTGCCTCCAGTTTGTCATTGTCAGCAAACTTGTTGAGCCACAGGCCATCTTTATTCCCCTGAATTTCTGGGAATACATTCCAACAGTTGAGGGTCCAGCACAGACTCTTATAGGACATCACGGGTAACAGGTCTGTTGGTAGAGGTGGAATCCTTAACTATGACTGTATGCATTCTGTGGGTGAGCCATTTGGCTACCCATCTAATGACATATGTGTTAATCCTCAGGTGGGTGACATCTACAATGCCTCAGTGGGGGATTGTGCCAATGCCTTTAGACAGGTCAAGATAGACAATATGTAATGATGTGCCTTAATCCAGGTATTTGGTGACACTATTGAAGCATTTCACTAGGTTTAACAGGCATAATCTTCCCTTGTCAAACCCAAAGTGGTTTGAGTAAAGCATTTGAAGATTGCCAGTGTCCTTGTAGATAAAGTCCAAGATTATTCTCTCCATGGCCTTACAGACAAGTGTGGTCAGGCTTATGGGTGCACAGTATCCTGGGTCAGTTGAGGGACCCCTTCTGTGCAAGGGTATTATGATTTCTGTTTTCTCTTCTGCCAGGAAAAATCTAGAACTTAGACTGTGGTTGAAAAGTGTACCCAGTGGTTCCGCTAATTATGTTTTACATTGTTTAGTAAGCAGCCAGGGATGTTATCCAATTCCATAGAGGTTGTGTTTGTGGCACTGACAAGTGCGGTTAGGACCAGTTATTTGGTGATAATATGTAGACAAGTGTTAACAGGTATTTTGCGGGGTAATATTGGTGGAGACAGGGGTGTGAAATTGTTGCCAAACTTGCATGCTAACAGGGTGGCTGTGTCCTCTGATTCAGTATTAGTGGTACTGTCTACTCTGAATTTGGTGCAATGCTGGGCCTTCCATTTTACAGTGCAGCCATAGCTAAAGAATACCTTGTGATTATCCTTAACTATGGATGCTAATGTAGTTTCATTAACTTTAGAGCACTTTACAAAACATGTCTACTTTGCTTGTTCAAGCTACAGAGGATGTTGTTCTGCTGAGACTGATACCTGTGCTTTCTGGACATCTTTTTTTTCTCATGTTATATAATTTATTTTTGCTAGATGTCCACCATGGTGGCTTTTTTTCTGTGGGCAGGTTTTGAACCATTCTGATACAGCTAAGGCTATACACTTGTAAAGCTGTATAAATATGCCATCTCTTAGGAGGCTATAGTTTGCTTTGCAGAAAATTTTCCACCTTTTGGATCCTGGGGGGAGCTTAGGTACTATTGTTACATTGAATATGACTGATGTATGCTCAGAGATTACAAGTGAGAGTCTGAGAAATGGGTTGGTGCAGCGATCTTCCATGTTGGTGAGTTCTAGGTCAAGGGCATTTGAGGCCTTTTTGAGTGTGCAGACTAACTTTTACAGAGTCTTTGTGCTTACAAAGTGCAGGAACCTTAGGTCGAGTATGGTTGAGCTCATATAGTATGTATATAAATTGAATGAAAGGATAGTTACAGTGACCTATGCCTAGGGTGTTGAGCTGAATTATGACTGACTCAAGTAGGTCCATGAAGGCACTGGCTGGTTTCCATAGTTCATGTTGGTGGACTGGCAGCTAACAGTGACATGGTGGGGGGGTTCCCCCTACAGTTAGTTGTACTTGTAGTAACTCTAGTGTTACTGATGAGCCATTCTAGAGGTGTACTTGTGTTTTATGAAGATGTATACACCTCCTGCTTTGGTTCTTTCACATTCCTTTTGCTGCCTGAATGTGTGGAAGGCATTATAGCCTTTCATGGTCGGACTACTCTCTCTGTGGTGCTAAACCATGCTTCTGTGGCTACACAAGTAAGAATTGCCTGCATTGAATGTAGCTGTTGATTTTTAGACTCCTAGCATTAAGCAGCATAATCTTAAGATTGTCTTTTGAGGATATTTTCACATCAGAAAGTTTGTTCTTATGACATTGCCTAAAAAATTCACTATTCCTGAGGCAAGTACCTTGCCCAGTAACCAAAGGCAAAAGGTGATAGATGATGACTATCCCTGGGAAATCAGCATGGTCTGTTGAAAATATCATTCCTGACTGACAACTACTGGATCCCCCTGGAGTGACACCAGTAGCTAAGCAGATTGTTGAAGTCGACAATTCTTTTGTTTGTATTGAAGCATCATCCTAGGTGAGGGTAGTATGCTGCTTAAGGCTAGGGACATACCTGCCTGGGACACATAATTGGAGAGCTAAATCATATCTCTCTTCATATAGTCCTGAGAAGTACGTCTCAAGTCGTTCACACCAACATATACTATGACAGGGTCATAACAGTACCTGCTGCTGAGAGACATGAGTGCATGTGTAATTTTGTGGATCCTGGCGCCAGACAGACAGCTGACCATGCCATTCTCCTTATCCAACCTAGTGAGTGGCACATCACTGTGTCTCATGTCAGAGTCACTTATGACTAGTGTATTTTGTTTAATGTTACACCTTAGGGGCTTACTCGGTGAGACACTGTCATGTGAGTTTTGATATGCCCTATGTTTATCTTCATGTGAGCTATGTGTGGTGTGCTTGTGTTTGGGAGGTCTTCATGCTTTGGCTTGGTTTTTAGAGAGGCTCTCCTCATATGTGGATTTATGTGTTGGTTGCATGGTACATTGCTCTTCAGATCTTTCATCCTCTCTTCTCTCCAGGGCCTTTCAAGGTGTTCCCAAACAATACCACAGTGATGTGATATATAAACAAACAGGGAGAAACAGGATCTTATCAACTTTGCCGGTTGTCACTTCTGGTATGGGATATTGCTGTCAAATATCAAATGACTCTTCAGGCAATTTATATCCCCTCCAGTTAGAACATTGTGGCAGACACTCTGAGCAGGTCCTTAACTCAATCCCGTGTATGGATGCTTCACAGGTGTGTCTTTTTGGACATTATCCTCTAATGGGGAACTCCTCAAGTGGATCATATTGCCTTCACTCTGATCAGCAAACTCCCTCCATTTTGTGCCAGAGTCCCAGGTCCTCTGGTATGGAAGATGGACACCCTCTCATTTTCTTGGAAGGGAATGTTTCTTTATGCATTCCCTCCCCTTCCTCTCATTCTGAATGTCCTGGTCCAAATTCAACAGGATGTTCCCAAAATGTTGTTGCTGACCCCCTTTTAGCTGTGACAACACTAGTTCCCTCTAGTTTTGCATCTAGCCAGGGGTAATCATCACAAGTTTCCCCACAGGGTGAATCGCACAAGACAATAGATCTCTCATCCATTCCCACTTGTTCACACTTCATCTGACACTGTGGGTGATAGGATTTTGATTCCTCGTAGAAACCGTTTATCTGAGGAAGTGCTGCAAATCCTGCAGGAGGCCAGGAAACATACTAATAGGAGATCCTACTTATCAAAATGGAATAGGTTTTCCATTCAATGTCTGTGTCATAACCTGGACCCACTTACTGTGGATGTTTCTTGGGTTCTCTCTTATTTGTGTGAGTTGCTCAGTATTGGTTTGGCCTATTCTTCTATTAAAGCCAGCTTATCAATTATCTCTGCTTGTCTGCCTTTTTCTCCTCCTTTAGCTTCTAGATTTGAAGTGAAACAATTTCTTAAAGGCATCCTTAATATTACATCTGCCAGGAAGTCTTTTCCTCCTCCATGGGATCTTAATTTTATTTTGGAGAAGTTGACTTAGGCTCCATTTGAGCATGTTGCTTCAGCTTCCTTGCAACATTTTTCTTGGACGACTGTTCTTTTGTTAGCTATTCCTTATGCCAGATGGATGTCTGATTTGCAAGCCCTTATGGCTTTTCCTCTTTTTTGATCTTTCATAAGGACAGAGTGCCCTTGCACAGTAACCCTTATTTTATGCCTAAGGTGTTTAATGAGCTATCACTTAGCCAGTCTATTAATCTGCCTCACTTTTTCCCCTTTCAGCAAGCTGACAGTGAGATGGTGCTGCATACTTTGGGCTTATATATGCAATTCAGGGTTTATTTGTATAACACAAAGGCTAACAGAAAAATCTAATAATTTATTTTTTTTCTTTTCGTCCAAGATCTTTGGATCTTTTGCTGTATTCAGGCAAACTATTCGTTTTTGGCTTTCTAAGGCTATTCTGTTTGTTAAATTTATCATGGCAAGAGCCAGAGCCTTTTTTCATCACTTAATGGTCATTCTACTACCTGTGGCTTCTTCTGATACCTTTGCAAGGGCTTAGATACTACTTTGATTCTTGAAGCAGCTACCAGGACTTACAGGTTGGGTGTTATTTATAGACCTAGTACTGGTTTTGCTAGTGCCGGTCTTCAGGCCTTTTTAGGGAACTTCTCTGCTCCTCCCCCCTACCAAGTTTCCTCTTGAGCTTTGGCACTCTCCAATATTTTTGAATACTGTGTGAATGTAAGGACATAGTACAGCTGTTTAAAATCTTACCATAACAGTAGATGTCTTTGCATTTACCACTGCAGTATTTGCTCCCTCTCTCCATCCCCCTAGTCATCTTCCTTCCTGAATGTACAGATAATCTCCTGGATTCCTTGGACTGGTGTTTCTACTTGGGCTATCAGTTCTGTTTTTGGTAGGTCTGAATATCACATTTATGACCTATGCTACATAAGGAGCATTTGGATGAGGTTTGCTGCACCTTTAAAGAAATGTGAGCCTTTGGTACACTGGCCAGCTGTCAGCCTTCCATGGCAGGGAATACCATATGTTAGACTACTGCAGCAGTGAAGGCAAAGACATCTACTATTGTGAAAAGATTTTATACACCTGTAGGTTATTGCTGAGACACTTGAGTGCATGTGTGACTTTGTGGACTCTGGCACCTGACAGGTAGCTGACCGTGACATTCTCCATGTACAACCTGGTGGGGAGGACATCTGTGTGTCTCACTACAGATTCACCTATGACCAAGACATTGGTTTTGAGGACTTTTGCCTTAAGTGTTTAATGGGTGAGACACTGATATGTTTGTTTTTATGTGTAGTGAGTTCTGTTGGGAATGTAATGTGTGGAGAAGGTTTGCATTTGTGAGGTGTCCTTTGTTGGTAAGCTTCTAATAAGTACATCTGCATATCTGAGTGTGTGTGTTGTGCACTAGGTTTGTTGAGGAGGTAAAGTGCTTGAGTGCTCACAACCTGTTTCATATCAGGTTTGTTGTTACCTGAGAGAAAGAGCATTTATTTTAGATTCATTATATACTTGGATCTCTCACATAGTGAATTAGATAAGTTGTAGGAGTACATAGTTACCTTTATACACGAGGCCACAGTCACCTAGCTGTGTAAAACCACAAATACCCTTATCAATCATATATAGATGGCCATTGCTAGCAGAGCAATTTTGTGAGCAGCACCAACTGGGCCTGTCTATGAGGAATATAGGTGCC
This sequence comes from Protopterus annectens, assembly GCF_019279795.1. Lineage (NCBI taxonomy): Eukaryota > Metazoa > Chordata > Ceratodontiformes > Protopteridae > Protopterus > Protopterus annectens. The sequence goes on from NC_056728.1 coordinate 1,289,353,099, forward strand.
ACCCTAAAGGCTGAAAGTGGCTCCCACTGCATGTGAAACAGTACTCCTCAATGACGCTGTTCAATGGCTACCTTAACTACTGTTTGGGTGATTGCACAGTCTCCTCTGAGCTGGTACCTATGTCCGTCATGGACAGGGCCAGCTGATGCTACTCACAAACAAGCTCTGCTACAAGCAACCATCCAGCTATGCTCAATAAGGTATTTGTGTTTTTACACAGCTAGGCTTCTACAGACCCTAGTGCTACTAGGCTATTAGCTTTATATGAACCTATGAAGCTTTGTGCCTGTGCAGGCCTCACAACCTGTTGTCTCCCACATGGCCTGCTGATGTCATCTACTATAAGTTCCCCTGCAGTCAGATGTAAATTAGACTTGTGCTATGGTGCGTGCATTAAGTCTTGTGTACTGTAGTTGGTGTACTTAGACAGGTAAGGGTTCTGTTCCCAGTACAGCCACCTTGATGTGTGTGTGTGTGTGTGTATGTGTGTGTGTGTGTGTGTGTGTGTGTGTGTGTGTGTGTGTGTGTGTGTGTGTGTGTTAACAGAAGAACATAAATATGTACCCTATAGTAGCTTCTCCAAAGGCATGGATAACCAGTATTTTCATACCTACACATTAATTTCATGCATGCCTCCCAACCTCTTGTCTCCCACATGGCCTGCTGATGTAATCTACTATAAGTTCCCCTGCAGTCAGATGTAAATCAGACTTGTCCTGTGGTGCATGAGTTAAGTCCTGTACTCTGTAGTTGGTGTACTTAAATAGGTAGGGGTTCTGTTGACAAAGCAGCCAACTTGAGGGGAAGGTGTAATCTGGTGTCTAACATTACAGAGTGCCTTTTTGTTATTACCATATTCTCCTCCCCAGACATTGCTATGTCATCAGCTATAAAGTATTGCTTGACACACTCCAACACAGACTTGAGTAGTAGAATGTGTGTTAGGTCCTGTGGGCTGTAGTCTGTGCACCTTAAGAGATAGGGGAACTATTCTCAATGCAGCCAGCTTGGGAGGGGAGTAAGTGAGAGAGCTGTTGCTTGCCATGACATACAGCATTTTACACCAGCATGTGGGACATTGCTATCTTGTCCTCAACAGACACTGCTGATGTTATCAGCTACAGTATATTACATTTTTGGATATGCATTACTATCACCAGTGCAGGGTTAGAGACTGGCCTGGGGGCCAGTCAGAGGTCACGTCATCTTATACAATAAAGTTTACAATGAGATAGCTTTTGATCTATCCACATACAACGTGGCACAGTCCCTGTGTTATCTTGCTGAGAACTGCCTGTGGTATCTCCAGTTACTACATGTATCAGAGAAGGTACATATATAAAAAAAAGCATTGTACTCTATTAGTGCTGTAATGCATTTTGACTACAGTCCTGTCATACAATTCTAAGATGTCAATATGATGGCATGAACTATGATGTGCACAACAGATGCTTTCATTACCAGACTGTACACTTGGTGTTCAAAGTTCAGATTGCTATCTAAATGTGTTCCATTGCTTGCATCACTGAGTTTCTGCATAGCAGGACTTTTGTCAATACTGTGATTATCATGGAACTCCATTTTTCAGGCAGATAACATTACAAGCGCACATTTCTGAATTTATTTGTAGAGCTTGTGCCTTTGTCACCATTCAGTTGTGTCTGTTAACTCCTCCTGTACTATAGTGATAAATAAATAGAAGCACACTACTTGAATTAAGTATAATTATTATTTAGAATAAAATAAGTATGAAAACCAAAAATAAATGTAAAAACCTCAACAGACAGCAACCACAGCCAATAATATAAGTTTTTAAAATGTTTTTGTTCAACTAAAAGCAGAGTAAAAACAAGTAAGTGCTTTCTTGTTCACAGCAAATGCTTCTTCACTCATATTTTTGGTCCTCCTGTACTATGTTATCACTATTGGTGGACTCAATGATTGCACAAAACATGCAAGAATCAGCAAAGTTGGTAAGCCAAAGGCCAGCTACTTTAGCCTGAACTGTTGAGAAATACAGTTCAAACAGTGAATGGCCAAGACCAGATCCTTGTGGGTTGTAAATGGAGACAGCTGTACTAGTACATGTTGATTCACCAAGTTTTACATGATGAATTCTGTCAGTGAGCCAATTGTTTACCCATCAACTAGCATAAGGCTTAATCTCCAGCTTGGGTGTTTTGTCCATGATACCTGTGTGTATGATTGCATCAAAACTCTAGGGCAGCTCACAATAGACAGTATGCACTGTCTTAGCTTACTCCAAGCCTATCACATGGACTCAATGTGATGTGATGACATCACAGATCACCTGTGGCATGACCAAGCCCATACACCTTTCTGATATGGTGCAATAAACAGTTCAACACACCCTCCACATGGCCTATGCTCACATACAAGGGTATACATCGACATACATCTGTCTGTGTTGGGAGGGACAGCACCTAATGCATGCATGTATAGAGACATCCTGACTCTCCTTGACTGTGAGGTACACCAACATGTCATCATGGAAACGAAATGCGATCAGGACCAGAAAAGTAAACTACACGACCCAAGGACAGTATGCCAACCAGAGCAGTCAATAAATCCTTTATTGGAAAGCCACAACAGTAAAAACAAGCGCTTTCGCTCGGTGCAATACCGAGCTTTATCAAGTTAATTAAAAGTGCAGAATATTCAAGTGTTATATACAAAGCCTGTATCATATGATATGCGTAATTAATTAATTAAGTCATTAAATCATTAAGTTGTTAAAAGAATATTCATGAATTAAACACCAAAGCATAAAGCTTCAGTACTGATTAATGTATAACATAAATGAAAAAACTAAAATGCAATAAATGTAAGGCCAAAATGAACATTCTATAAATACATAAATGTGTATATACCATAAGTTGTAAAACACATCTTTGATTAAAAAGGGGTATATTCAACCACAATTAAAATGTGATGAAAAAATTCATCAAACAACTTAAACCATCTCTTGCTGTTCAAAAACTAGATAAAACTCCATTACAGTTGTAGTTTAAGTTGTTGTTAAGAAAAATGAATATTAAGAATTAAATATTAAATTGTGGCTTATGCCAATATTTAGGCAAAAAATGTATATGTATTAAAAAATATATAAATTGTATATATATAAGTGAATGAATTGAAATAGAAAATGTGTTTGATAACAAATGCGTACAGTAATGTATCACACAGAGGTGAACAGTGGACTCATCATGTACAATGCAACTAAACAAAGCTAAAATGGACCAGAGTAAAGATAAAGGCTAAAGGCGGGCAGTCCTTAGCTTCAGGACACTACTGATATTTATGCTATTATTGAGCCCTGGTGGTTTACCTGCATCCAGCCTTAATTGCCACAAAAGTTCTCGATATTCAAGTGTAGTCTTCCAGTCACCACCTCTAGCCTCAGGCAGAACTTGTTCTAGCACAATGAACTTTAAGCTCATATTAGGACAGGAGATTGTATGTTTGAAAAAGGCATTAGTTTCTTTTTGTTTAGAGATGTCGTACCGATGTTCATATATGTGCCTTCTAAGGGGTCTTTCTGTCTTTCCAACATAGAAACTTGCACATATTGTGCATACCCCTAAATAGACTACCCCCTTTGTTGTACAGTTGGAATAACTACTAGATTTGAAAAGAAATTTCCTAGATGGAATATACAACTTACAATCATTAACTATGGCATCACATTGTTTACAGGTGCCACATTTAAAGGTGCCTAGTTTACATTTGTTTGTTGTAAAATTCAAGCTATCTTTCTTCTCAAATAGTTGTTTAAGATTGATGTCCCTTTTCCTGACAAAACTAGGCTGTGCCTGTACTAGCTCATTGAGTTCATCGTGCAACGTAAGTATAGGCCAGTGTTTCCAAATAACATTCTCGATCTCAGGAGAATTGAGTGAATAAGTGTAAATGAAACTATTATGCTGCTTTAGACAACTATCTGTTGAAAGAACTGGGCTTTGACAGAGTCCAGTGCCTAATAGCGGGGGATCTTTGGTGCCTCTGTGAGTAATAATCTCCTCAGCCAAACTTGTTAATAAAGATTCAGGGTATCCCCTTTCCAAAAATAGTTTCTTCATAAATTCTATCTCATTAATGAAATCATTACTTTCACTACACATTCTGGCAGCACGAATAAATTGTCCCTTCACAATCCCCTTCTTTTGGTGAAAAGAATGCCCACTTTGAAAATGTAGGTAGGAATTGGAGAAACTTGGTTTTCTAAATAGTTTAGAAGAAAACACCTTTTTGGAATCATCTTTATATAAAGAGACATCCAAGTAGTGCAGCTCTCTTTCACTAATATTACAGGTGAAAGATAAAAAAGTAGTGGTAGAGTTGAGGTAATTGAAGAATTCATGAAACTGGTCTAACGGTCCGTTCCACAAAATGCATATGTCGTCCAAATATCTTTTATAATGGGCGATAAAATGTGTCCAGTCCATAGCAAAAATATATTTCTGTTCCCATTTGTGTAATTCTAGATTGGTGTAAAGGGAAGCACAAGGGGCACCCATAGCTACCCCTTTTCTTTGCTTAAAGAACTCACCGTTAAAATAAATAAAATTATTCTGTAAAACTATGTCCATGAATTCTGTAACCAAATTGGTAACTTTGTTACCTGAGTTTCTATGGCTAATACTTCGTTAAACCATTCCATGGCTAAACTGTGAGGAATGCTTGGAAATAGTTCGACTACGTCTATCGTAACCATGTACAAATCCCTCATGTATAATGAAGGTTGAATTCCTTTGAGAAAATCCCATGAGTCTTTACAAATATGACTTAAAGTTGAGACAAAATTCTTAGTAACATGGTCAATAAATTTAGCAAGTGGATCTGTTATACTGCCAGCTCCAGATACAATAGGTCTGAATTTTAATGGATTCATTCCCTTGTGTGGTTTTGGGATTCCGAAAATGGCAGGTATTCTAGGTCTACTGACATGTAAAAAGTTGAATAATTTTTCATTTATTACTCCTTGTAGTAAGTGATCAGTAAGTGTGAAATTAATTTTGGATGCTGCCAGGTTGACTTCGTTCCTGGAAACTGTCTCATATTGTTCAACATCCTGTAACATGACATGTAAATATGAGTCATAGTCAGAATTATACATTAGAACCACACCCCCTCCTTTGTCGGGTTTCATGACTCTTATGTTTTGACCCTTAAAAATATTGACTAATTCCATTTCTTCTTTATTCAAATTGGCAGGAGGAGGAAATGTGTTGTGAGAATGTAAAATCCTAAGATCTTTTTCTATTAATTCTTCAAACACCTTAATAAAAGGGTGCATGGGGGGTTGAAAGTACTACTTCTACCTAGTTCATTCTTAATGTTTGTCTGTCCTTTGAAATACAATGCTAAATTTAACTTTCTTGTGAACAATTTAACATCGATAAGTGCATGGGTTAAATTAAATGGACGTAGAGGAATAAACTGAAAACCTCGGGTGAATAAATCAAAAGAGAATTTGTTCACCTCTGTGTCTGTGTAATTGTAAATGATAAAATTATCTTTTTTAAAAACAGCATATTCATCTGTACTTTCAATACAAAGATCATCTGATGACCTACTATCTACAAAAGTAAAATGTGTATCTAATTGTGTCTGTTGTTCCAACCTTGTTGGTGAAATCTCTGCCCCCTTCCCCCTACTCTGTCTGGGGGTTGGTGAAAATCCTGGGTGGAATTCTTTCTTCCCTTCTCTGCTAGCCTTTCGCTTCTGCGTAATGGTTGTGCATAGGAGTCTGGGTGGTTATTGTCTCTAACACCATGATTAACACCTGTGTCAAAATTTATGTAATTTCTACATGTCCTACCAGGTTTGGGATAGGCCAACCCTTCCCTATATTCTACTAAATCTCTTTCGAGTTTACGAATTTTATGCTCCACAGTTTTTACACAGAACAAATCTACTTCTTTGAACACACTGTCATAATTCTTTTTCACAGAAAGAAAGTTACTGTCATTAACTAAAGAGTTGTTCAACAAGTTCAATTCCTTTAAAAGAGTGTCAGCCTTTGCCTCATACTCAATAATCATAACATTAAGCATTTCAAGACCAGCCTTATCAAATATTGCGCATAACTTGTCATAATAAGTAGTTCCCTGTTGTACATTATTAGGGAACTTGTAAAAGCGCAAACCCTTCGGTATACGCTTAACTGCTACACATTCTTTGAGATAATTTATCGCCAGCTGGTTACTTTTATATGCGTATAACTTGTCCTTTAACATGTGAAAATCACTATCCGTGTTCTTATTCTGATTAGGAATAACAGTACCTTTTTTGAACAAAAACTGTCGTTCAGTCCAGGCGTTGAAGTTGAAATTGTGGGACAGTCCATCAAATCCATTTGCAATCTTGGTGTGTTAATTCCTTGTTCGACATCAAATGCTGTTAACTGAGAGTGAACCGGACGCTCTTGCAATGGCTCAGGAGATCTTCCTGTAGCTGTGTTAGAAGCACGTTTCTTTCTCTGATCTAAACCAAGCTGCTGGTTTCCTGGTAACGTAAATGATGCGTTGCTCTGCATAGCATTGAGCATAGTGGTGAGCTGGGAAAAAGTAGTCCAAACCTTGTTGAATTTGGCACGGGTGATCGGACTGTCATCACCTTGGTTCCTCAGCACTTGAGGAGTATCCGCAAAGTCAGTTGGAGCAAGTCCTTCAGCCATGGCAAGCAAAACCAAAGAAACAAAATGCGATCAGGACCAGAAAAGTAAACTACATGACCCAAGGACAGTATGCCAACCAGAGCAGTCAATAAATCCTTTATTGGAAAGTCACAACAGTAAAAACAAGTGCTTTCGCTCGGTGCAATACCGAGCTTTATCAAGTTAATTAAAAGTGCAGAATATTCGACATACATCTGTCTGTGTTGTGGGGGGGCAGCACCTAATGCATGCATGTATAGAGACATCCTGACTCTCCTTGACTGTGAGGCACACCAACATGCCATCATGGACTTCTTCCATATGTATACTAGTAATATTCCAGCTGTAAGCAGCAGACCTGTGTGAGTTGTTATTGCTACATCAGGTCCCTTACATCTGATAGACATCCTCAAAGAGTTCATCAAGAGCATGCAAGATGACAGTATCATCTTTGTGCAGCTTGAACAGGTAAAGGCATTTGACAAAAAGTCACACTGTGTTATTCAATCAACACTGGCACATATGTTCAGAAACAGCTATATCAGCAAAATGTTAGACCAGGGTATGACATATGTGGCACTGCTATGTTGAAATGTGTGATGTGACATATATCTGAGTTCCAGTGGTCAGGTCAATATATCAGGGGTGTCAGCCAGGCCCTTGCATGCCCCTTAGGTAAGTAATGGACATCACAGATGACATACACATGCTGTGTCCAAATAGCTGGCTGAAGGACTACAGCTTGTGGACAAACATTAACTACAATTGTGATATTAGTATAATACACATGGTATCAGCACATACCAGAGTCTACTGCCACAGCCATGACAACACCTGCATTGACGAGACACATGGAGGGATGTGTTACATCAGGAAACAGACATAACACCCAAGTATAATGTGGACATCACACCCTATAATCACACCAATAGGTATGTGACCTGCTTCCTGGGGTAGAGGGTAAGTGGTACATCCATCAGCATAAAACCTCTCAAATGTTTGAATTTTTGCAGAAGGACCAAATTATTGCCTCATATTTTCAGTCTGTCCCAATTAAATTTGTGATGTAGTAAATCGCTGAGGACTGAAGTGACTAAATAGTGACATAACTTTGAGTTTGAGGCATCAGAGCCTTCAGAAAATGCATGCTAACACAAACCATGTTACCATAGCAACATTCTACGTTTGTACAATCCATATTTGAAATCTGTCAATAGTTTTGTGCCTTTGTGCACCCATTATTAGACTTTATCCTGATTTTTTGTGTGAAGAGGTTGTGAGGTATGACCAGCATGTGGACAAGGTGCTGACTACTCTGTTGACTGTAACACAAGTACTGGTTGCGTGACAGACATGCACATCCGAGGGTATAATAACATCATGGTTGCCAGCATTCATTACACCAATAACTGAATACAATGCACTCTTCTCCATGTACTTCCTTAGACATGTATCATTGATGTGTAACTGAAGTGTACCGCCTTTGTCACAGTACACTATCACAGAGCTTATTGACCATACCTAGGTATGCTTTCTGTGGAATATACATGACTGCCTGATGGTGCAGAACACCATTCATGTTATTACACCAGATGCATATGTGTTACCTGTTCACCTTATGCATACACTGCATACATCATTGTTTGACAACATTAATGGCATGTATTTCATTTGTGACTGTGTGAATTTTGCCATTGATATATGCCATGCACAGAAGACAATGAGCCTGTAGTGCCCATACTGTCACATACAGTTATAGTAGTGTCCCTCCTCAAACCTCCTGCAGATATTACAGTACCAGGACAGTGTGTATGGTTACACGCATAGACCATGGATGTCTCATAGTAGTTGTCCATGCGTATGTTGCAGGCTCAACTGTTATCACTCCACATCACATATATTTTGTCAGAGGCATGGGATTACTGGTGGTATTATTCAGATATTGTCCATGATTGTGCTTGCTTCTTGTAATGTTTGACATGATCCTTACCCTGTGGCCACTATGCTAGAGACCTCTGCTGAGAGTACACTAATATTCAGGTACATCATTTTGCACAGCTTCCCAATATGCACCCTACCTCAGTTGTATGTCAGATCCCTGATAGATATGCTTTGCATTATTTATGTAAGGATGCTTATCTCACACACACATCCTTCCCATTAAGTCACCTTGTGTGACAGTCACAGGCAACAGATTTTTACTGTTCAGTTTGTGCTGTACCATAAAGATATGTGCTTGATGTTGCTGCTACAACCATGTTCCACTGTCATGCTCTCCTCTGCTGTACATGCGGCAGTTTCACCTGTACTCTTTACCTGTGTTCATTCCTACTATTCACTTTATGTCCCTATTCAATACACACACTTCCCCTGGGTGAATATTCTACTTGTCAGTCCCATGTCCTGTTACAGATCATTAACTCATCATCATTACAGAATGGCAGGAATTGGATCCCTCTATACTCTGCACTGTAGGTACGCTGTCCTGTACTGCATTTGGACCATATATTTCACATTCATACCTCTTAACTACCCAGACATTCCAAGGATGTCTGGATGTTTTCATTTTCAAATATATGTCTTTCTGCCATTTCACTGAGATGATCTCTGGACTGTTGAGATTCAGACTTACACTTGGGTGCATACCTCTCAGCTATCCTGATCTGTGCAGAATGTCCAGTTTTTGACTCATATCTGTGATCTTTTCTTAATAACATGTTGTTTCCCTGACAAATATATGGCATGTCATTGCAAAGTGCTGTCAGTAACTGATGACTGACGTTTGAGTTTCACACTTCATGCTCTTCAGAAAGTTCATTCTGATGTACAACCTATGTATTTTATCAACTTCATAAATTTTGACGTGGACTATTGACAATCTATCACAATTTCTGGCCCTTTCTTCCCCCCATTTTTATGTCTTTGCCGACATGTCTCGCTGTAAGTGGGTGAGAGTGTTACATTAAAACACATTCCCATGTGACATCTATGTCAGATAGGCCCCTGCTACTGGATATTTGTCCTGTCATTGAGTTGACCTCTGTGCAGATATGTGACACTGACAGAATGGCAGCTATTTGTGCAACCATACCTCTCCACTTTACAGAGTTCTTCAGAATTTCCAGATGTTGCCTCATATTTTGCTGTATTTCTCAAACAATTGTTTTTTTTTTGGCAAATCATTGTTAAAGCATTGAATTTTCAGAAAACAGTGATCAGACTTCTTACCCTCTTGACAAGTCATGGGAATGCATAACCTGTCATTCAATCAACTTTTTAAGTTTGTAAGAGCAATATTTAATATGTGTGTTCCTAGCATACCTCTCAACTGTCCAGATTTTCACAAAATGTCCAGGTTTTAGTAATGACATGCCTTTGAGTTTCAGACTTCATGTCATTCAGACAATGCATGCTAACACATATTCTGTTATTCTAACAACTTTTCTACATTTATAACAGCAATATTTAACATGTCCTCCTATGTTTGGGCCTTTGTCCCCACATTATGTCATGCATTGTCCAGGATGCCTTGGCCTAAGAGGCTGACAGCATATCACACAACTGTACAGATTTTCCCTGAATGCCCTGATTATTGCCTCATATTTTTGGTCTGTTCCTCATTAAATTTGTGATTTTCTGGATTTCTGTGGCAATTCAATAGGGTTTAAAGTCACTAAATACTGGCAGTCATTTGAGTTTCAGACTTTGCATACTTCAGAAAGTGCATGGTGAACAAGACCTTTTATCCTAGCCACTTTCTAAGTTTATAAGATCAGTATTTAAAATTTGACCCTATTTTTGAGGCTTTGTTCCCCCATTACTGTCGGGGTTGTCCAGATCTTTTGTACCAAGAGGTTGAGAGCTATGGTTGACAGCAATGTATAGGTTTGTAAGAGCAATATTTAAAAAGTGTCCCTATGCCTGATGCTTGTCCCTGTCCCCAAACCCTGCTGGATGCCTTTGTCCAGATGTCTTGCCCTGCCAGGTTGTGCAGACTGCCTGACTTACGATCTGTACTGTGCCATGGGGGGTGCATACCTCTCAACTGTCCAGATTTTCACAGAATGTCCAGAATTTCTGCCACATATAGTTGGCCTTTTCCCCATCCCCTTACTTGATGCCTTTGTCCAGATGTCTTGCTGTAACAGCCTGCACTCTGACCTACGATCCTTTCTGCAAAGCCAGTGTTCTTTGCAATGTTTTAAGGGTTTATAAGAGCAATATTTAAAATGTGTCCCTATTTCAGCCCCTTTCCCCACCCACTACTTGATGCCTTTGTATAGATGTCTTGTCCTAACAGCCTGTGCACCATGACCTATCATCTGTACTGTGCTTTGGGGGTCATGGCAGCTGAGCTGCTTTTTGCAAAGCTGGTGTTCTTCACAGTATTGTACAAGTTTATAGAAGAAATATTTAAAAGGTGCCCTTATTTTGTAATCCTTGTCCCCTTTTATGTCAGGCTTTGTCCAGATTTTTTGCTCTAAGAGGTTGCGGGGTATGGTGATGTGTACTGTACATTTGGAGGTGGGGTGGACTTTCTGTTCCCTCCTTTACACGGACTCGATATCCATGTTAGGATTCAAAGTTTTGTGGCTGCAATAGTGACACCAGCTGAGAAACCTCAGTTAGGGGTGCCACACTTCATTAATATGCATTGCTCGCTGTTGAGGACTGATTGTTCTTGTGTACATTGATACACTCCATGTAGGCTCTACATGGAGCCAACATTGAGTTTAATGAATCCTGGGGATAAAGTAAAACAAAAACTGACACAAAACTGCAATATAACTACTTGAAGCAAACCAGCAAAGACAGACCACCAGAACAAATGACATCAAAAGACCTAGATCAAATAAAATCAGACTTTATCCACAAATTAAAAAGAAAAGATGGAACTGATTACATGCCAGCAACAATAACAGGAATTCTAGGAAGCTTAAACCGGTATTTAATAGATAACAAATACGGGCACTCCATATTCCATGGCAACACAAGTGAATTTATTGAGACAAAGTTCACTCTTAAAGCAAAACAGAAACAACTCAAAAAATGGTGAAAGGAAGCAGACTGATATAAGCACAACCATTAACTCACGTAGATACTGAACAGCTCTACAATATCGATACAATAGGAATGCACTCAGCAGAACTACTGCTAAGTATGATATTTTCAACAATGGACTATACTTTGTTCTCTGATATACAATCTAAAATGGGGAGACGTCTCACACAATAGAAAATTAACAATATTTAGAATATAATAATATAATATAATATAATAAATACAATAAAACAAAGACTAAAACAAGAAAAAGCGAAAACCCAAAAGACATGACAAATAAAACCTAGCATGTAGGAAAACAAACACAATAGCAGCACATAAAACTTATGTATATAAATATGCATCACAAAGACCTAAACAAATGCTAAACAAAGACAAACCTCTCTCCTTAACACCAAACATAAGCCAACGAGAAGGAGAATCACTATGGTACAGGACAACAATAATAGGACAAAACAAAATTCAAACTATAATAAAAAGATTAAAACCACAAGCAGGACTACTAGAGGAAAAGAATTACAAATCATTCCTCAAACAAAGAATATACAAATGCTAGCAGACCAAGAAGTCCCACCAAATGAAATACGCCAAGTTTCAGGACACAAAAGTCTACATCAATAAACAGCTACAGCTTCTTATCAGACCAACCAAAAAAAAAAAAAAAAAAAGAAATTCAGAATACTTTGCTGACATGGTAAATATGAAAGACACTCAAGTCCCGGCAAAACAACAATGAAAGATAACACACACACAAAAAAAAAAAAAAAAAAAAAAAAAAAACTCCATCAGACCTAGTCAACTTTAACCTATTTGGAGAAAACAACACATCACCTAAAGAAGATGAAATAAGGTAAGAGAAGTTTCAAAATTATTATCTCTTCAACATATAAACATTTCTAAAACCATCTATATTTTATTTCATTTCAGAAACTATAAAAGACAATGCAAAGAGACAAGGACTACACAAAGAACATTTGGTACAAAACAACGAGAAAAAATACAACACATCTAACACAATACCTAAATATATATATATATATATATATATATATATATATATATATATATATATATATATATATATATATATATATATATATATTACTCGGCACTTAAAAACCTACTGCCAATCATTAGCGGACCAGAGTTCCACTGTGGCGACCCCTAACAAAAGCCGAAAGACACAACAACACACTATTTATAAAATCATATACTAAATAAAGTACATCATACATGAAATGCAATGTGTACAAGTGTCTCAAAACTCCATGCACTGTAAAGAAGTATGATAAGGTGTCTTATCATAACCAGTTTTACTATGTGTTCAAAAAATGGATGTCAAGATTCCCTTCTTCAGCTTCCTTCTCATGGTTTGTGTTCAATTATATTATTATCAACTAGTATAGCTGTCAACAACAATAAACCCAACAGAATATATTTGTGTGTGTGTGTGTCTGTTTAAAACATCACTCAAGAAATTCTCTGCATGAATGTTTGAAGGTTTTTAGTTAGCTTACATGTGTTTTGGCATACGTTTATATTATTGACTTTTCTAGTTCTGTTTGCCTCCAAATTGCCATACAGAGGAGTGAATTAGCTAGGGACATAGTTGATTGGTTGTTGTTTGTTGTTTAACTGCACTAGAGAGCTACTTTTGTTGTGTAGTTATATTAAGAAATTCCAAGATCATCCATCTTGAGGCAGAATGTATTAATCTGGTTTCTCTGAGTTGGAAGCTATCCAGAGAGCTTAAAGTGTGATTGTTTATTAGCTAGCGGGCAAGTCAGGTTTTAAGATTTTGTTTTTTCTGCTATAAATCAGGTGAGTTTGCAAAGAGCTGCCCACCACTCAGCTATGGTTAACACCCTATTCATGTCTGACTTTAACTACCCCTCTATAGACTGGGAAACCTATACTGCCTCAATCTCACAGGCACAGTGTTTCCTGGACTTTCTTAACACAAATGCCATCAAACAGATAGTGCATACTCCAACCAGGGTATTAAATATACTGGATCTGGTACTTATCAACATGGACAAGCACTGCACTATTAGCAAGAACCATGTACTGGCAGCACTTGGGAAAGCCAGGAACATCTCTTCTATGGATCCTGACAACATCCATGGTTGCCTCCTGAATAATGTAAAACATGTCCTATCAGTACCACCTGAGACACTATTCAACTACAGACTCGTGACAGGTTGTATTCCAAGTGAATGGAGGATAACAACAGTTATTCCTAGCCAGAACTGCAGTCCAACAGCCGAACCAGGGAACTACAGACCCATTAGTCTAACAAGACTAACATGAAAATCCATGGAATTAGTTACCATGGAAATGATAAACAAGGACCTCGGCAACATACAGACAGTGGACCCATCCAAATGTGGCTTTGTTAAGGGAAGTATGTGCCTATTTAACTTGGTATACTTCTTTGAGAGGGTCACCAATGCAATGGATGATGGTGAAACAGGGCATACTGTGTAGCTTGACCTAGTCAAGGCATTTGATACAATACCCCACTGAGGCATTGTTGCCAAGCTCTTTGTGTTAAGTATAAACCCCTGTATAACTCAGTATATGTCCAATTGGCTCACAAAAGGACCAAGAAGACAGGATCAGTGTAACAACCTCCACTAAGAAACCAATTACCAGCAGAGTATACCAAGGCTTTGTACTGGGAGTGCACCTCTTTGGCATCTATTTTTCAGAAGTCACGGCTAATGTTCAAGGACTCTGGCTCACCAAGTTTGCAGATGGCTATAAATTGTGAGTTATTATAGATTACCCCAAGACACCAGAATCTTGCAAGCGGGTTTAACACAGACAAATGAATGGTGCCAAAGCAATGGCAAAAAATGCATTATAATGCCTTTTGGGAAACTGTCAACCCAAGTTAATTAGTCCATTGATAAAACAACCCTATGAATTGACCCGGTAGTAAGGAATCTGGGAGCATATGTAGACAGCAATCCAGCCTTTAACCAACATGTAGTTAAGATAGTAAGGAAAGTATTCTATGTCACCCAGCTTAGAGGTAAGGGTGCTGCATCCGGGTCCATGAAGCCATAGCATGACTCTACTCAACCATTATCAAACCAATCATTGAATATAATGCCCCCTTTGACATGCACCTAACCAGACACCTGCAACAGTTTGAATGGCCAGAAACGTGTCTTACCAGGAGAATGTAATGCATGAACACCCTGTCCTACACTGATTGCCTAAAGACTCTACCCTTTCCTCAGGCTGGAGAGGGGGAATCTATGCCTGGCTTACACATCTTCCTCAGACCCATTCCTGATGGATCTGAGCACATGCACAAAACAAATAGCACCAGAAGCATTAGATACAGGGATCTGAACTTTGCTTCTGATATAAACAAAATATGATGAAGAGAGAGATATGTGTCTCAAAGGATCCCAGTGTTTCTGAGTACACTACCCACTAATGTTAAAACAGAGTTCATCCTTGACCTTATTCAAATGAAACCTTGAAAACTGGATGGTAAATTGTAAAGTTACCCCCAGTCTGGCACCCATATCCATTATGGACTTAAACCATCAATGAGAAAAGTATTATCCTAACTAACACCACCCCTAAAAATGCCCGACTTATCACCTTAGTAGCATTCTCCCCCACCCCCATGATACTTGGGATCCAAATTCTCTAGGCTGCTTGGCTAGGCTTGTAAGGGCCCTAGTGGTCATTATCCTAGGAACAGCCAAGGAACTTATGGAAAACCACTGCTTTTTTTTCCACTCAGCAGGTGGTGCAAATAAGTCTTTTACATACATGCTAAATAGTAGGGCATTATCTTTTCATGTCCAGTCCCAAAGCCCCTAAGCTAGAGGTTTCATCCTGAAGGGATATAGGCTTACTATATATTTTTTTTGTTAAGCTAGTGAATGCTTTAGAAGTCAATTGTTTATTCACTTATACGTTTATGGACAATTATCACTATCTAGTAGTTAAGTAATATAATATTATTTTATATAAGCTAAGTGCTTTCCAAAAGAGATAAGCTGACATTTCAGAGTTGCTAACTGCTGGAGCTTCAAACGTTAACAGCATTTGATGACTTAATTTATAGTATTGCATATATAACTATAAAAACAATCATTTGCCTTTAATGCATTTAATTATGAAATATTCATATCTACAGTCTGGCTCTGTCCAATTTCTTTAAGGACCAAGCTTTTGTTCTTATGTAATTGTATATATTTGTCTGTCTACTACAGTACAGGTCAAGTTACTAATTCAAGTATTTCATTCTTTCAGGTGCATTATTCTTTCTTACAGATGTTCATTGTCAAATGAGGCCTATACTGTTTCATCATTGTTTGTGTTACTTAAGATAAACACCAGATTCATAATGAAGCTTATCTTTGGCACATGCTTTGTCATTCAATACTAGTTCAAAACACTTTTAATCACATATGGTGTTACTCTAAATTTGGCAAAAGAAATCACAGAATAGACAAATAACCCAAACGAACAAAACGTATGCTTATTTCATGTATCTTTAGAGTGACAAAATACTAAGCCAAACACATTAATTTTAATGTGTAGGGTTTTGCACGTATGGACTGTAACCCTTATATGTAGGTCTTATAATGTAATTTCTTTTTATAACTAATTTACTGTGCACATGATGTACCATCATTTAGCCATCTGGTCACCATGATGAGATGATGAATTTAATGACCTACAGAGCACTCATATCTACATTCATTTCTGTTTGTTTTTCATATCCACAAAACTTACATGTGATATGAATAAGACCCGCTGGAAAGACATGTATATATCCCAGAGACTACCCTTTCTCTGGAGCAGGCTCCCCATCCATGTGTAGCAGAGTTCCTCCTTAATCCAATTTAAGTATAAGTTCAACATTAGATGGGGAATAGGAAAGTTATCCCTGGTTTGGTACCTATGTCTCTAATGAACACAGTCAGCATGTAAATGGCTCTTCCCCCAGGCCCCTGCTTATAAATGTTTCACCTTCCAAGCCCCTGCTTACACTTATCAAGGGTACCAGAACTTGTCAGAGATTTGGGATGCATTGCTAGGATTAAAAAAGTTTGATTATTAGCCTAGTAAATACCTATGAACCTATAAATCATAAAAGGATAATAACATTGACATGAACAGAAATATTATATCAGTTGCATTAACCTGGGGTTCACAATAAATTACATATAAATTGCTGAAATATATTTTAACTGAAGACTTAATTTCTATTTCTTAGAAATATATTAACATTTGATACAAAATGTCATGTTATTTACTAGGCCAGCCTTATGTCAGCTGACTGATTTGTTCAAAACGGTCCAGGGGCAATAGAGGACACTGCCGTGTTAATGTTGGCTGCTGCACCATGACATGTCAGCAAAACCACAAGATATAGATTTTTCTTTTGCTGCTTATTAGTCACATGAGAGCCTATATCAGCCTGTTCCTTCAATGCTCAAGGTTTTTTCAGATCGGTAATCTTACTCCAAGTATAGCTAGCAATCTTATTACTAGAGAAGATTGCATTTCCCTACATGCCTTGTGGCGAAGTGTAGGATTCCAATCTTTTTAATTTTAATTTTACCAGTGAATGAGTGAGTCAGTTAGATATCAGGTCTATGCTCCTACAATAAGTCAAATTTTCCATTTGGAGGTATGTAGCAGGCAGGAAATTTTTTTATTTTTTATTTATTTTTTTGTGATCATGGCAGGCAACCTGATAATATGGGTACTGGATTGTTTTGCGTGACAGATTTAAATTCTTGTGAACCAAGTTGAAGGAATACTTTTATTTTGCAGAAAAGTTGTGAAATTACAATTTTTAGAATATTCATTGGGTAGTAGTCAATCTCTTCTGATTTAGTAGAAGTGGTTTCCACAAAGTAATTAAACTCTTGTTTGCAAACAGCGTGTCGCTTGTCAGGTGGGGATAAACAGATGAACAGTTGTGGGTTTGGTTCAAGCAGCTTTATTACACACAAGCACATCTGGATTGAGACTTAGTAACTTAAACTTATAAACAGACTGACTACTGCACTCATACATGTTAACACTCTGGCTGTTCTCTCAAAATGGCACTGCTGCCTGAACATGCTCAATATTTATATGCATGTGCCTACATCTGGAAATGTTTCTTAAAGTTGCAAACACTTTGCACACTCTGAGATAGTTGAACAACTCTAGTTATGCTTTGTATGGCTTCGGTCAATGCAAAATAGTAGTTTATGCCCAAACCCATTTTTTTACTAAAAAACATGTAGTTGTCTTCCTCTTTAAGCTTAATTTGCCCTTTTATTGTACTCATCATTATACCCCATTTAACCTCTTATCATGCCGATTGTAGTTTTCTTGTCCATGTTTTACTTTAAACATGCTCATTATGCAAACCGCAGATAATTTTGAGCCCCATATAAATATTTTTGATAGTTTTATCAAATATCATGGTTTTGAACACTTCATTTAATTAACAATGTGTTTTCTGTCATTCATTTGATTAATAATGTGTTTTCTGCCTTATGAATGGTCCATTTAATTTTCTTTCCAAAATAAATAATTTGTGCAAGTTTTGATTACCTGAAGTTCATTTCTGGCCCTTTTTGATCATTTGAGCATTGTATCATTCAACCTGCTCACTGTATGTTCAGTGTCAACTCTGCACCTCATGGCTTGAAGATTTTGCACTCTCAATCCCAGTTCTGACACCATGTCACTCGTCCGGTCTGGAAAAAACAGCCGAACAGTTGTGGGTTCAGTTCAAACAGCTTTATTACACAAAAACATCTGGACTGAGGCTTAGTAACTTAAATGTATAAACAGACTGACTACCACACTCATACATGTTAACACTCTGGCTGTTCTCTCAAAATGGCACTGCTGCCTGCACATGCTCACTAGTTATATGCACGTGCTTACATCTGGAAATGCTTCCTAAAGATACACACTCATCCTCTATTCTACACACCTATTGCTGTAGAGCAGGTAAATAAAATAGACTTTGATTTGTTTAAAAATCTTACAAGAGTAAATTACCTACTTGTTCTATATACGGTTGTACTGTTTTTTTTTTAGTTGACCACCACCTTGGCAGCAGCTTTACAGTGAGAAGGAAAATTAATTATCTCCATTGTGATATAGAAAACAGTGTTAGCTGGGCTTACTGCTTCAACAAGCTTCAAAGTGTCTTAATTTATATAAATGTATACATATACATATACATGCATGCATATATACATATTTGTGTTCTTAAGGCACTTGTAGACAACTGAGTTATTACACTCAACTTTTTATTATGGTTCCTGGATGTCACTACTTTACTTTCTTCTTTATAGCCAATACATAATTCAATGTCCTGTTATTATAACAAAATGGAAAATATTTTTGTCGTCCTGAAGGTACCTCATTTACACCTACTGTTTCAGGCCACATTTCAAGAAATGTCAGAATGAGATATCATGTATTAGCATACTCTAAGAAGAAAATTATTTGTATCAGGTCAGGACAAACTAATGAGTGAGCAGAAATGTGAAATATTTCCACAGATAAAGTCATGGCTTGCATTTACCTTCTATAATACAAATATTCTAATGAAAATCTGTTGATATCCATCTGAACTCTGGATCCTACCCACTATATTTGCTGCTACAACTTACCTATGCCTAAATGATCTCAGTCATCTTATCTGATGTTACTTCGACATTCCTTATGGGATATGTATGTAATATTGGTAACAAAACCAACCATTATTGATGACCATCTAAAGTCTGATCTACATACTCAACAATGCATTAAAAAGACTCATCAGAAGTTAAGCCTTCTATATAGACACAAACAATTCCTTATAAATGCTTCTAGACTGTCCCTTGCACAGTATTTCGTACTCCCCACTCTACTGTATGCAGCACCTATTCTTATACACCTCCAATCCAACTGTCTGTCAAAACTGGAACTAACCTACAATAAAATTGCTAGATTCACCTCTAACTTCCCCTACTGCTATCACCACCGCCTATCCTTAAAAAACCTGCAGTGTCTGGGATTTCATCATCAGCTCCAACTTCCTCAGCTTCTCATGGCTTATTCCGTCTTACATGAACTCTCCTCTTACCCCTCCCTCTCTTCCCTCATCCATCCCTACACTCTCAAGGGAGCTCTCCGTAGTATACAACATCATCTTCGGGAAGTATATGCACCCAATACAAATATCGACAAACTCCTCCGCAGTTACTCTGTGGCCAATTCCTGGAATAAACTATCACTTTGTGTTAGATCCATCCCAAACCCTAACTCTTTTAAAACACCTCTCAAAGATGCCCTTTGTAATTCATGGCCATGTTCATGTAATCACACAATTTAACACTATATTCCTCTTTAATCCTCTAATACTCCTGCAATAGTCTGTGTCTCCGCTGTCTCTTTCCAATCTACTAATAGTCACTTTTTCTCGACCTACTGCCCTGTAGACTTTGGAAAGTGACCTGTACCTTGGGACTTTCTCCTGTATATAATGTACATTTTCTCATATTATTGGTCCTCTGCTCTATTTTGCATATATGTCAGCTTTTTGTTTAGTTTTCTTCTTCTCAGTATAGTATATAACTTTTGAACATTATTGTGTATTAAGTCATTGGTCATGTTCTGGCTTGTTTTTTTTTCTATTTACTCTAAAAGTTACATTTTAATCTATCATTAGATTACTTTTGCTATAAGTAATACTTGGAGCTTTTCTCCTCCGACCTCCACTGAAGAAGGGCTGATGCCCAGTCAGACTAACCCAGTTAAAAAATGTCAAGTAAATAAATAAAGAAATCGCCATGCCATAGTTATGACTCTGCCAGTTGTAGCGGACTATTACTTTGGAGTAATAATGAGTTTTTATGCACCACATAAAAATAACCAGCAGTTTATTGTAACATGTAAGTCTGTGTTTACCAGATATGGATACCGATAATCGTTTAGTTTGCATTAACTGAATTATATCACTTTGCTGATGCAATGGTTTCATACATACTTTGTCAAGTCCCTGCTGCTCACAGTCTAACAGAGCTAAAAAGATGCAGGATATGTGCCTTTTCTTCACTTTTTCTCAGTTGATAGCACAGAAATGATGACCAATCAGCTGAAATTGGAAGATGTAATAGCTGCTTAAACAGAACACTGCAATAACTACACTGCCTGTCTCTTTAACAGCACGACATTACTGTAATGTTTAAGGTCATGAAACTTAATTTTAGTAATACACATTAAGTGAAAATATTTGCTAATAAGGTAACAATGTAATAACATTCCTGCAAGGTAATGCTTGGAAATTGTCCTGTTCTAGTGATGAAAATGGATTATATATCGAAACAACTCCAAAAACCTGGTCACAGTATTTAACAAAACTGCTCTTTATTTCTTGATCCAATAAAAGGAAACACTGAACAATGCAATAATTATAACTTCAAGGAAGGAAAAAAATGGCAAGAAGAAAGTATTTTTATTTCCTTTGCTTCACATATATTTAGCACTAAATAGTTAATGTTGCATTTCTTCTGGCATTGCATTATTCAAAATCACACATTACAGAGAGCAATGACTTAGGGAGAAACCTTGCTTCCACAACAGGCAACTATCTCACTCCCCAGACATTATTTCACTAACTGAAACTTGGCTGAAACCAGAAAACCTAGATAAAGAACCCCCCCCCCGGATATAATATACTCCACCTAGATCACCTTCAACAAAAAGGAGGAGGAGTTTCCATTTCATACTCCAATATCCTCACTATCTCCCATCCTAAACAATCAATCCCATCCTTTACTCCTGCTGAAGTACTGGCAGCCAACCTCAAGTGTAATGACTATGCTACCATTACCATAGTAACCATCTACATTCCACCGGGGGACAACATCCCCTTGCTGGAAAATATTCTCTCATATCTGTATCAAAACTTCCCTAATGAAACCCTCCTCCTTGGGTACATAAATATAAATTGGTAAGCCCTCAGTAACTCTAACTCTTCACATCATATAAATCTATATGAATTTACACAACTAATCTCTCAACCACCCCATAGAAATAACTCTCACTCTCCAAGCACCCTCATAGATTGGATACTTGTCTCAAATCCCTCCAAATACCACAGTCCAGAAACACTCCCTGACACCCTGAGTGACCACTCACCAATTAAAGTGCTCAGGTATACTCACCATCTAATTAAACCGCACAGATTCATCTCATGTCATAAACTCTCCAACTTCAACCCAGAAACATTTAATACCCTCCTCTTTAGAATTAATTGGAACTTCCTAACCGAGCCCCCACTGGATGAAGCGGTCCAAGCCTTCAATTCAACTTTCCTTAACATCTTAAACTCACTCGCCCCACTCCGTAAAGTACAGATTAAATCTAATATATCCCTCTGGCTATTTAAAATTACTCACTCCCTTATGAAAACCAGAGATAACGCTTGGAAAACATGAATGCAATCTAAACTTCCTGCCGACCTGCAAAGTTATAAAGAACTTAGAAACCAGACTAAAAAAACTCTTCAATAAAGACAAAAAAGATTTTTACTACAACCCCCCCCCCCAGAAACTCTAAAATCTGACCCCAAAAAAGTCTGGAATGCCATAAACCAAATACTACACCCTGGTAACCCTACTTCTCCCAATCCATACCCAGGCAAATCACCTGAAGTCACAGCTAACATATTTAATTTATTGAATCAATATCCAAGCTATTTAACCCCAACCCCAACTCCTCCAACACCAATCCTCCTAGCTGCTCTGAACCCTCTCTGACTACCAACTCCATTAAAACTTTCGCCCTTAAACCTGTTTCCACTACCTACATTAAAAGGCTACTCTCCAAGTCAAAACCATGCCCTGTATCTGCTGAAAATATCCCTTCATATTTACTCCATATAGCTGCACACTCTCTTGCTCTGCCTGTATCTATCATAATCAATTGCTCCATCTGTGAATCTAAAGTTCCATCAAGTTTGGAAACAATTCTACACTCTACAAATTCACAAAGGAGGGAACTCTTCTGAAATCTCAAATTTCAGACCTATTGCTATCCTCTACCCTCTATTAAGTCTTAGAAAAATGCATACATACGCAAGTTATGCAATATCTCATACAGGAAAAACTACTCACTCCCTCACAGCATGGCTTCCGACCAAAACATAATACCACCACAGCTCTACTGTCCTTTCTCAACACTATTACTTCAGCCAGAGATGATAACAAACTCATCTCCTGTCTATTTCTTGACCTCTCAAAGGCTTTTAACACTGTTTCCCACTCTCTACTACTGAACAAACTGTCTGACCTCAACTTCTCCCCAGATACAGTTGCATGGTTCTCCTGCTATCTCCCTGACAGGCTGCAATCAGTGAGGTGGCACTGTATACTATCTACTCCCCTTTCAGTACAAATGGGTGCCCCCCAAAGCTCCATTCTTGGACCACTACTTTTTAGTATTTTCATCAACTTACTCTATTCTTCTTGCACACAGTCTTCCTTAGTCCAATACGCAGATGAATCTACAGTCATCACCATTGCCAACTCTCCTTCTGAACTTCTCCCTAAAAAATCTAATCACATCAAATCTTCCTTCACCATAAAGTCCCTAAATAATACTCTTATTGAAGTAGAATCTAGCATAAAACTCCTCAGCATTGCCATTGATGATCAGCTGAAATATCACCTCCACATAAAAAACTGCATTAGAAAAACTCATAAAAAACTAGGCTACCATAGAGAAATAAAACATTTCTCACCACTGAAGCCAGGATTACCCTCACACATGCTTATCTTCTCCCATGCTTAACATATTGTTCCCAAATACTTACTAATCTCAACCCCACCCTACTTACTAAACTTGAGTCAACCTATCACAAGATAACTAGATTTGCAGCTTAACAAACCTATAAATCCCACCACTTTCTCTCCCTAAAATACCTAAATTGGCTTGAACTACCTCTCCCAGCTCCAAATCATACACTCCATTCTATATAAGCCAGCCTTCTGTCCAACTCTAAGCCACCTCATCTACCACTATTCCCCCACAAGGCAACTCAGGAGGTCATCCCAAGATCTATTACAAATATACAAACCCAAGTCCAAAATCGGGTGTAACATAAACCACCCATCTTTAACATGGAACAAACTTCCACTTGAAATAGGATCCTTAAGACATCACAAAAATTTAAATTGGCCACAAAAAAGTACTTTATAAGGCACTGGATCTGCAACTCTTCTCAGCCTCCCTGAACGTACCCGTTCTAACAAACTAGCCATCATTCTTTTCTCTACTTACTTTTCCCTCCCATAATCCTCCTCTACCCTTACTTATCTTTTCCTTCCTTTATCTCCTATCCACTTCTTCACTTTCTTTCTCATTCCTTAGCTACTTATACCTCCCAGGATACTGGTACTGCTCATGTATTACTTAACAACAAGTATAAACATCAACCTACCTTTGCTTCCTATGTAACTAATTAATTATCTTATCTGACATTATAACACAGTACTGTTGGCATTTTATTTTGATTTGTTTTCAAGTATTATCGATTACTGTATTAGTTCTTAAACTGCATTCTAATTGTAAAATTGTTTGAATTATCTTGAGCTTTTCTCACCGGGACTCTGCTGAAAAAGGACTTTTGGCTCAGACACTCCCGGTGAACAAATGTAAAATAAATAAATACATTATTGATATGCACTTGAATATGCTATATTTTATTAACTCTGCTTAGCTGCCTCATAGAAAGAAAAGAAAACAGCTACCATTCCTTTGCTTTAGAAATCGGTGTTAACATTGTAGCACAAACCTACATGTTCATATCTTTGTATCTTTAACTGCATCTTTCTGTTTCTCCCTCTCTGTATATACACACAAATGCATATGTAGATAATATATACATATATATAATATATATATATATATATATATATATATATATATATATATAGAGAGAGAGAGAGAGAGAGAGAGATATTCATTGGTTCACAGGTATGTACTAGGCTATTGATCTGTAAGGACCTTTAGAGCCCTAGGCATGCATTCCCATGATGAGCAGAACAATTTACGTTACCCCTATTCATGAGGGACAAGGGTGCTAAACCAGGGGTGAACTTGAAGTTACCCATTCATTCATCTAGACTACATTTGAATAGTGTAAGAGAAGTAGTTTGCTTTATGTTCAGAAGAAGATGATTATAAAGAAGTTGTTATTCTCTGTGATATGTATCTATCCATCCAACATGTTTGATTTATGTTGTAAAAGAGACTGAGATCTTTTAAGAACTTGCAAATGTATACTAGGTCTTAAAGGACAGAGACTGTTGAGGCTATGTACATGAAGCAGAGATTGCCTCACAGTAGCATGCATGACACCAAGAAACTGGAGAAGACCTTCAAACAGTCCACATAGTTTTTCTGATTTTATGCCCTTGATTTTCTTAGCAAGAAAATGTTATGGGTGTTCATATTGTGTGAAGTGCTTGTATGTACTAAGGAAGGAACTATACTCAGTGATTGCCTGATCAGTGAGGAATACAGTGGAATGGCAACATCCCTGGACCTGGACCCCATACCTTTAATAATTAGCTGAACAATGAAGAGAGATTTTCTGATAGTAGTGATCGAAGGAGAGTTTGTTTTCACATAGTTTCCCAGGTGTCCAACTAACGGATCAACTTTCAAGGGTGTATTGTCAATGTTGGTGGTGCAGTGTTGAAATGGTTAGCATTGTCACCTTACAGCAAGACGTTCTCCTGTTCGATTTTCAGCTGGGGTGCCTTCTGTGTGGAGTCTGCATGTTCTCCCTGGGGTGGGTTTTCTCTGGGAGCTCTGGTTTTCTTCCACATTCCAAAGACATGCTGCAGGTGTATTGAATACTCTAAATTGGCCCTAGGTGTGAGTATGTCTGTCAGTGTGCCCTCTGAGGAGGGTTTGGCATTGGGCTTGCAACCCAACCCTGTAAAACCATAACTGCTACTGAAACAATGAGTGCTGGAAAAGTGCTCATTGGCCAATGTGCCGAGCGGTACAGAAAGGACAAGAGAGAGAGAGAGTTGTCAGTGTATAGGTCTATATCAGAAGATCAGCAGACCATAATATAGAAACAACCAACTGGCTTTTTTTGCTGGTAAAAGATAAAAGTTTTTTTTTTTTTTGGTGAGGGGCTTGCCCTCCTGCACTGCCCTGCATATACCAACTTTAAGACTGCACCACAGTGAGAAAATGACAAACTCCAAATTCCTAGACATACCAAGGCTGAGTTCTCAGGCGCAGGTTATTTAATATTGCATTTACAACCATTCCTAGATCCAACTCTTGCTAGATAAAGCAAAAATATGCATATGCAGATGATTATAATATCATTTTAAATGCTCAGAATTAATTTGATATTGAACAACTGAATCCCTGTATGAGAAAATGAATCTGATGTTGAACAACTGAATACCTGTAGGAGACTGCACATAACCCTAATATAAATTGTAGTTTTGATAAGTACAATATAATACACATTGGAAAAGTAACAACTAACTTATCTGGGTTCCTGTTATGACATGCACTAAAAATGTAGCATGGTACAAGGATTTTGGAATAGTTGTGTCTGCTACCCCCTCTTTTGATATACATGTAAAATTTGCAGTAATAGAGCAGTGCATTAGAGGGAATATATTGTTAAACATCCTAGTATAAGAAATGGAAAACACTTTCATTTACTGTACACAGCAAATATCAGACTAATTCTATAACACAATTATGTATTCTGCATTTATAATATGAGATGAAAAATGTAAAAAGAGTTCAAGGAAAATTTACTTGCAGAATTCTGCTTATTAGAAACCTTAGTTACAACAGCAGATGTAAACATCGATAGTTATTTATAATTCACCATTTTATCTGTAGTAAACTAATATTAGTCTATAATGTTTTTCATTGTCTTACTCTGCAGGCATTTTTGGATTTTAAAATGTACAACAGTAGCCTAACATGTAAGCATAATAAAGTGAAATTTGATATGAACACAATAAGAATTACATCACTCCTATTTAAGTCAAAGAATAGTGATGCCAAAGAATAAACTCCCAGCAGAAATTAGGGATTGTGCGTGCATTGAGTCTTAGAAAAGTAAATTGGATTTCTGGGCAGTGAACAAAGTGATCCGGACATATTGGAAGCAATGGTCCTCAATGATCTTTCATCCAGAACTTATAAAACTTATGAAATTGTGAATGTAAGACCCCACACTGTTAGTGGATAATGCCTGGAAGATTTTGTTATCGATCCTGTGTATATGTAAATATGTACTTAAGTCATTTCTGTCATTTCGACAAGTCTACTTGCCATGGCAGTTAAGTGATAAAATTACTAATAAACTAATAATCTTCACGTTGTTCTTACTATATTCAGAATCCTGCATAAATTGAATAGAGGTATAACATATTTTGCATTTGACAAACTACATATACTTAAAATGTACATCATTTGATATATGCACTTTTGTAGTATTTAACCACTGTTTCAATCAAATTTTTTATCTTGCATCTAATTGTGCAAAGTCAAAAATTTTTTATTTTGCACAGTGATCTGGTCATTGCAAAATGAGCCTTGGATTAGACCATCTCCTTGGTTGACAAATATGTAAATAAAAAAAGACTTCGGTGTAGCCGCAGCGATGAGTTGTAACATAGCTAAAGAATATTAATTGTTGGCAAACTGACGATTGTGGTTATAAGCCTAACAAGGGAAAATGTATGTGGAACCAGTACTTAGAGACAAGTAATGGAAGCTTTCCACAAAGAAAAGCCTGAGTAACCTACCCATTACTACAGGTCAGTCTACACAAATAGTGTGTCAGTGTCTTACATGTAGGAAGTAGTTTGGGTAGGGGATGTCTATACAAGAACTGTGTGCTCGAGTGACTGGAGATCTGCTGTCTCATTCCAGAAGGAATATAAATGGTTGCCAGTACTGATATTGATGATATAACCATGTTACCAAAAATATGTTCTATCCTAGAAAGATGCCTTGCAGATAAGCAACCATGAATACTTAGTCTCCTATCAGCATCATTTAAATACCTAAGCAGACACATGAGATAGTAGGCAGATAAAGAAAAGTGCCAGAAAACCTTCTCTAGCCATTAGCTATGGATCCCTGCATCCTTCTCCCAAGCCAGAATAGATGTCTCATCCTCTGCTTGCACCTGACCTGTTAAATAACCCTGATGTTTATCAGGACAGCAGGGAACGGAAAAGAACGGTGCTACAAGACTAAGGATGTGAGACTTCTAGTATGGCAATGCACTAAGTACCAGCAATCCCATGCAGCTGCAGTAAACAGTAAGTGAAAAAGTGTAAACATGCCCCATAAAGGAGTAGAGACTCTTGGGATGTAGTGAGAAGTTACTAAACAGACTGAAGGACTGGAAAATCCAAGAAAAAGAAGCAAGAAAAGAAAAAAAGGAAGAAATGACAGCACAATAGAATGTGCCATGAAAACTGCCGTTGAGACTATTACACTAGAGACAACATGGCGAGAACTCCAAAAAGTGAAGAGTTTCTTCTGGGACAATCTTACAGAAAATGAAAAAAAAGCTTAAGGAGGCTAAATGAATTCACTTCAGTAATTCAGGAATTGATACTTGACAACAAAGACTTGAAAACAAGATCAGATGCAGCCGAAGCAAGGATAGAGTGCCTGGAGGCAAGAATCATCAACCAAGAGTACAAGGTCAGCAGGCAGAAGATAAAGGTTGAAAAATATGAGGTGTCAGTTTGTGTGAAAGCTATAAATAGAGATTTTATTGAAATAGACAGATATCCCAAAACCAGAGGATAAAATCAAAAGAGTGTATAGAACAGCCTGGAGATCTAGTGATGATCAGCAAAGAAAATAGAATAAGATTGCAAATGTTTGAAACCAGCGGGATTTATTGAAGGAGCTGCAGAAGCTATGGAGAAGATTAAAAGCTGGGGGTGCCCAGATTTTAGTTGACCAAGACTTCTCACATGAAACAAGGTTCAAAAGGAATGCTTTTGTACCTGTGATCAGGGCTTGTATAAAGAAAGAGAGAAGATGAAGGCTCCTACACAGTGATCCTCAGAATTTATACTGAAGGTATAATCAAGACATTTACAGATCCTAGATGCAGATGGAATAAGAAGAAAAGTTAAAGTAAAGTAAGAGTGGCTACAAAATAGCCTCCAGTAATAAGTAAGCTAACAATAAAATGAAACAGGAGATAGTGGGATAAGATGTTAATACAGTGTAAGATGGGAAAAGGAAATATTTATGATTCGGTTGTACAATTTAACAATTTCTTAAACTTAAACAGGATATGTGAGTGGCTGGAATAGAAGCCTGGAGGAAATGTGGGAGGAAATGGGTACATAGAAACAAAGTAAGTTCATTAGTAATACATACTGCGATAGGACATGAACTAAGGGAGTGTGCCAAAAAAAGTTTATTAGTAGCACATACTGTGATAGGACAGGAAATAAGGGAGTGTGACAAAGTAAGTTCATTAGTAGTACTTACTGTGAGAGGACAGGAAATAAGGGAGTGTAACAAAGTAAGTTCATTGGTAGCACTTACTGTGATAGGACAGGACATAAGGGAGTGTGACACAGTAAGCTCATTGGTAATACATACTGTGATAGGACAGGAAATAGGGGAGTGTGACAAAGTAAGTTCATTAGTAGTACTTACTGTGATAGGACAGGAAATAAGGGAGTGTGACACAGTAAGTTCATTGGTAATACATACTGTGATAGGACAGGAAATAAGGGAGTGTGACAAAGTAAGTTCATTAGTAATACTTACTGTGATACGACAGGAAATAAAGGAGAGTGACACAGTAAGTTCATTGGTAATACATACTGTGATAGGACAGGAAATAAGGGAGTGTGATAAAGTAAGTTCATTGGTAGTACTTACTGTGATAGGACAGGAAATAAGGGAGTGTGACAAAGTAAGTTCATTGGTAATACATACTGTGATAGGACAGGAAATAAGGGAGTGTGACACAGTAAGTTCATTGGTAATACTTACTGTGATAGGACAGGAAATAAGGGAGTGTGACAAAGTAAGTTCATTAGTAGTACTTACTGTGATACGACAGGAAATAAAGGAGTGTGACACAGTAAGTTCATTGGTAATACTTACTGTGATAGGACAGGAAATAAGGGAGTGTGACACAGTAAGTTCATTGGTAGTACTTACTGTGAGATGACAGGAAATAAGGGAGTGTGACACAGTAAGTTCATTGGTAATACATACTGTGATAGGACAGGAAATAAGGGAGTGTGATAAAGTAAGTTCATTGGTAGTACTTACTGTGATAGGACAGGAAATAAGGGAGTGTGACAAAGTAAGTTCATTGGTAATACATACTGTGATAGGACAGGAAATAAGGGAGTGTGACACAGTAAGTTCATTGGTAATACTTACTGTGATAGGACAGGAAATAAGGGAGTGTGACAAAGTAAGTTCATTAGTAGTACTTACTGTGATACGACAGGAAATAAAGGAGTGTGACACAGTAAGTTCATTGGTAATACTTACTGTGATAGGACAGGAAATAAGGGAGTGTGACACAGTAAGTTCATTGTTAGTACTTACTGTGATAGGACAGGAAATAAGGGAGTGTGACACAGTAAGTTCATTGGTAGTACTTACTGTGATAGGACAGGAAATAAGGGAGTGTGACACAGTAAGTTCATTGGTAATACATACTGTGATAGGACAGGAAATAAGGGAGTGTGACAAAGTAAGTTCATTAGTAGTACTTACTGTGATACGACAGGAAATAAAGGAGTGTGACACAGTAAGTTCATTGGTAATACTTACTGTGATAGGACAGGAAATAAGGGAGTGTGACACAGTAAGTTCATTGGTAGTACTTACTGTGATAGGACAGGAAATAAGGGAGTGTGACACAGTAAGTTCATTGGTAGTACTTACTGTGATAGGACAGGAAATAAGGGAGTGTGACACAGTAAGTTCATTGGTAATACATACTGTGATAGGACAGGAAATAAGGGAGTATAACACCATTGCATGGGTAGTAAGGCAGGATCATAAGGAAGGAGTAATGTGTGTGATGGAAAGATAGTGATAATTAGTGAGCCTACAAACTGATTATGAAAAGCCCAGACAGGTGGTCTAAGATAGGTAAGAACAGGAAGCTTATACATAGGCTAAAGCAGAATGTTTAAATGTATTTCAACTGTTTTTTAGTGTTAATTTTGATTCTGCAGACTGTGAGATCTGAAGTAGTTATTACAACATTAAGAAAGGACACCAGGGTACTCTCCTTCTCTGCAACAAAGAGGGGTGGCAAGGGGAAGCTCTGGACGGGAGATGCAGAAGGCAGGGGAAAAAAGAGGAGAATGGGAGCAAGTAAGACAGGAAGAGACAGGAACTGGACAGGTGGAGTACCCAATGCTAATGATACTGTCATAGTTACCACAGAGAAGGGTCTGAAGGTGAATCACACCAATTCAAGAAGTAGAACCTCAAAGTGAGGAAGTAAGCTGCATGTGTGTGTGTATATAGTTATTAAAAGCTGATCTATTATAGTTTTTTTGGAGAGAGAGATAACTAGAATCAACATTGGAAGAAAGCACTTAAGATACTGAATGGAAAGGGGGGGGCTGTAAAGAGAGATATGAAATGAAGATAAGAAGACAGCTAGAAAAAGAGAAGTGATTATAAAGGAGTAGAGAAGAAGGAAGAAAGGGAGAATGAGAAAGTAAAATGGGAGGGATTGTAAACTTAAGTGATCAGGGTCTAGAATGTTAATAACTTAGGGAACAGGATATATGAGAAGAATGGGGCCCTATATTAACAATGCAGGAAACTCAGCTAGACAGGGTTGAGCACAAAAGAATTAAAGAAAGGGTGGTATTATGCAGTGACTGTCTCCTTGTTGGGCAGAAGGAAACAAATGTGGTGGTAATGTTTATACAAAGTATTCCCATTTCAAAACAGAGGGCAGACAAGGAATATATATAGCCGGATGAAATAAAAGTAAAACTATTGGCAGTGCACATACTCACATCTGCCCAGATGAAAGAAGTAAGGAGTATGCTAGCACAGATAATAGCATTTCAGGAGGGATAGACAAGTTGTATTTGGGAATGGAACATTATAATAAACAGAGAATAGGAGCAAGGGGTGGGGTTGAGGAGGTGTGAGAGCTGAGATAGTGACAAAAGTGCTAAGAGACAGATTTTAATCTGTAAATTGACTAAATACAAGGCAAATGGGAGGTGTAACAGGGGCAAAATGCACATACTACTGGGATAGGTATTAAAGAAGCTGTTATAACAAGAAAATATCTGCACTGGGTGAAGGAGGTAAATACAGAAACTTTAACTCTCTCATTTCACAGTATGATTGGGGTAAGGCTGGATGGGGAGAAGGAAGGGGAATTGAAATGACACTCTGGGCACCAGCAAATATGTTAGAAAATAGCAGGGAGACAAAAGATTTGGAAATAATTCTGGATCAAACTTTGGTAAAGTATAGGAGAAGCCTGAAAAATGGGACAAAATTGAGGGAAAATTAAAAACGACATTCAACAACAACAAAAGGAAAAGATAAGTGAAAGGTGGGAAAAGACAGTGGGTTTAAAGAAAGAACTAATAGAACCAATAGAGTTACAAAAATATAGAAGAAAAAGGAATCAAGAGAGAACAGAGAAAGGGAGATCAGAGAAATACAAGGTTGGCAAGATGACAGAATTTGGAATCAAAAGGCTGCAGCTGAAATCAATTTTATAAAGACAAACCAAAGGCTACTAATGTTTTAGCAGTCAGACTGTGACAGTTGGAGGTGGAGAGTGTAATTTAGTAGATAGGGGATCAAGCTTCGGAAGAGAGAAATTCTGAAAAGCTTTTGAGCACTTTGTCAGGAGCTCTATAAGGTAGAAACCAGGGAGGAATTGTGACTGACTGAGAAATCTGGGAAATGGGACTGGCCAGTGCTCCTAAGAATGAATGACTAAAAAGCATAGACACTAATGGCAGAAATAACAAAGGAAGAGAAAGCAACACTTTGAGATAAGATCACTAAGAGGATGTCTACAGGAAGTGACAGACACCCTATAGATTTCTGTCGAATAAGACGAAAGGCAACAATCAACAGATGGGTGTGACTTTTTCACACAATACAAAAAAGGTGACAGATATCAGAATCATGGAAAGAAGCAGTGATACTGATGATAATTAAGGAATGAAAGGACCGCTACCCCATACAGGCTGCAATTAGTCATAAATCATGATTATAAATGTTTTATATTGATACAGTCTGAATGACTGGATAAAGTTTTGACAACACAGGCTAATGGGGACCAGGCAGGTTTTATAGCAGGGAAAAGAACTACTGATAATCTGATAAGAACCCTGTTATTAATCCAAGGTGCCCAAATTATGGATAGCGAACTATCAGAGGTATCACTGGATTCAAAAAAAGCTTTTGCCAGGGTAGAAAAGATACATTTGATAAACACCAAGGAAAATAAGAGATGCCAAGGAGTTGGATACAGGTGGCACAGAGAATGTATGTGGGGGCTAGAGCAAAAATCAGCATAAGGGCTAGGTTGTGTGAAAGATTTACTATAAAGAGAGTGAGAGAGAAAGATAGAGAGAGAGGGGCACAAGACAAGGCCACCCCATCCCTGTAGTATTTGTGATATATCTGGAGCCATTAGTGGAAATGATCACAGCCTTGATGATTAAAGGATATGGGTGGGAGGGTTGGTGTAAAAAATAGCATTATATGCAGATGACATGCTATTTACAATAAGTAATTTGAATAAAGATCAGGAAGCTAGGTGATATACTAGAAAACATGTGATAAAAAGTCAGAATATGAAGTAAATAAAGGCAAGAAGAAAAAAAATAATAAACCAAAAAGAAGGGATGGAAGTAGAGCACCCAATAGAATGGACAATAATGATGGGGGAAGGGATAAAGTACCTAGGGATAATGATAGAGAAGATATTGTCAAAATCTCAAAGTAGAACATATGAGGGAATTTTGAGGAACATTGAGGAACAGCTGAGAAAATGTGTCTTCTTACAATTAGGATTGGATGAAAAGATACAGAACCAACAAATATGCACAACCCCCCAGTTCATGTATGTGAGATATACATACCTCTCAATGTCTTAGTTTAAGAAATCTGGGCAAAGACTAAAACAATGGGGGGCAAAGGCCACAGAATAGGGACAGATTTTAAATATTGCTGTTATAAACTTATAAAGTTGCTAGAATAATAGATTTTTGTTAGCCTGCAATGTCTGAAAAATATGAAGTCTGAAACTCAAATATCTGTTATTATTTAGTGACTTCAATCCCCAGTAATTTGCCAGAAAACTGCACACTTTATGAGGAACACACCAAAAATATAAGGCAAAACTCTGGACATCCTGCAAAAAATCTTGCACAGCTGAGAGGTATGGAGACAGACTTTTTTGAAACTCTCCTACACACTTTTTAAAGGTAAAGCAGATATGTAAGAGGATCACATAAATAAAAAAACGCAATAATAACATCTTCTCATCTGCTATCTTTATAGATCCTTCTAAAGCATTCAACATGGTTAATCATCAAATTCTCTTGAATCTTCTAAAATCTCTCTCACTTGATACTCTGGCACTACAGTGGTTCAAGTCATACCTAGACAATCAAAAGCAGGCAGTCCTCTGGGAAAACACTCTATCATCCACTCTTCCTGTATCCCATGGCGTCCCCCAAGGATCTATCTTAGGTCCTCTATTATTCTCCATATTTATTAATGATCTTGCCTCTAGTATGCCCTAAGCAGTAACCATTCAATATGCTGACGACTCCACCTTGATCTCCTCAGCCACTAACCCTACCATACTTCAATCCCTCACCCAAAATGTCTTTCAGCTTGTAGAAAACTGGTTCTTACAGCGTTGTCTCCTCCTTAACCCAAATAAGACTAAACTACTGCTATTCACTCCCACACATAAAGCTAACATACTCCATTTCTCTATCATATCTAAAAATGGCACAGTCATATCTCCTGACACAATAACCAAACTTTTAGGGGTTACTATCGACCATAACCTAAACTGTGACACTCATATTATTTCCACTATTAAATCCATTAACAAAAAAATTGGCTCCCTCTACAAAATTGAGCCTTTCCTTACTCCTATAGCCAGAACTACCATTGCCCACACCCACCTCATCTCTACTCTCTTGTATGCATCACCTTTATATACTAACCTATCCAAAACCAACCTGAATAAATTATCTACCGCCTATAATAGTATAGCCCATTTTGCTACCAGCTCCCCTTTTAGAACTCACCACTGCTTCAACCTAAAACAACTTGGTTGGCTTGAATTGCACAATCAACTCTTATCTCAGCAACTTATTATAACACAAAAAATCCTTTACTTTCCTGAAAAAACACCAATCCTTACCAAACTTATCAGTCCCTATAAAAATCTTTCTAACCTGTGCTCATCTCACAAACTTTTAGTATCCACACATAAATCCAATAGTAAAGCAGGAGACTCACTTTTCTCCTATGTAGTAGGGAAATGCTGGAACCAACTCCCAACAGACCTCACTACAATCTCCTCTTCCTCACTCTTCAAAAAGAAGCTAAAACTTTATCTCACAAACCACTGGCTCTGTCCATGCAGCAACCCTGACTAAAAATCTCCCTTCCTGCATATTACTAGATTACTCTTCCTAAATTATTTCACATTGTGCTATTCTGATTCTATATGCCACATAACCTGCAAATTTGAACTACTTCTCCCAGCTTCATTACCTCGCCTTCCTACCTTAGTCTTAGCAAACCTCTCTGTATCCCCCCCCCCCCTTTTTTCTTTCTGTCTCATTGTACCATCACTAATCCCCTCTCTACTCCTTGTATTAACAAAAAAAAATAATAAGTTATTGTTGTGGATTTAATGGGATGAGATTTTTTATTGTGAATTTAACTGTTGTTGTATTCTAATTATTTTATCTGTTATTGTTAACATAACCTAACAGTTTTGGATTTTCTTCATGATCACAAGTGCCTTCTAACTTTGATTTGTATTAAATCGTTTGTCATTTTTTGTAGCTTTTCTCCCTGAGCCTCTACTGAAAATGGACTTATATCCAGATAGACTAGCCCAGTCAACAAATGTTAAGTAAATAAAAAATAAAATAAATTAATATAGGGCGAAGGAAATCTAAGAGTTGAATGGGAAAAGCTGGCACTACCTGAAGAGAAAGGAGGGTTGTTATGCTCAGATGTAAACAAGAACTTGCAATCGTGACAAGTAGTAAATATTTTAAGGCTGGTGGTAAAAGGTATGAAGGAATATGAAAATAAACAATAATACAGAATGAAGAGGAATTACAAAGGGGGAAGATATTATGCAGACAATCCCAGACATCTCCAG
Organism: Protopterus annectens; assembly: GCF_019279795.1. NCBI lineage: Eukaryota > Metazoa > Chordata > Ceratodontiformes > Protopteridae > Protopterus > Protopterus annectens. The sequence continues at coordinate 1,289,389,299 of NC_056728.1, forward strand.
AGACAACCTAGTTCTCTCAAGGACAAAACAGATGAAAAAGAGATAAGGAAGATATAGAAAGAAGGGCAACAGGAAGAAATGAATGATAGAATAATCCCCATTGGAAGAACTAAGGATGAGGTGGAGAACAATAGAATGAAGGTGGACAAAAGTGCAGAATCAAATCACATGCTGAGGCCAAATACAAATAAAAGGAAGGATAAAAACACAGGAGAAACCCCAAGAGGAATAGGAGTTTGACAAGCATCTAGAATAGGAGTATCAAGGAGGTGGAATTAGATGGCTGTATGTAAAGTAATGTTTTTCAGCTTTTCCTGGTTAGGAGTCGCCACAGCGGAACTCCGGTCCGCTAATGATTGGCAGTGGATTTTTATAGTGCCGAGTTGCCAGCCCAACACCCAACCTTCAAAGAAGGCACACCCATTTATGCTCACACCTACCTGCATGTCTTTAATGTCACTCGACCGCAGGCAGGACATGCAGACTCCACACAGAAGGTGCTCCAGCCGAGAATCAAATGGGAGAACCTCTTGCTGTGAGGCAACAATGCTAACTGCTGCACCACCGTGGTTCAATTAGATGGCAGTAGGGAAAAGACAAGATGTGAGGAATATGGGAATGGGGATGCTAAAATTAGGGAAGTGTTGGATCCAAAATAAAAACAAAGACATACTTAAGGAGATGAGGAATAATTGGACTGAACAGAAGAACTAGGAGAATACATAACTGAAAATGCATGGGAAGAAATTATAAAGCTCCGTAGATATATGGCCAGATCCCATAAATTTAGAATATTCACACTGAAATTCTTCTACAACCCAACAAGACTTTTCCCAATAGTAAAGAGGGCATGCTGGAGATGTAATAGAGAGGCAGGAATGTAGACTAATATTTTCTGGAATTTCAAGGATCTAGCAGAATACAAAGTGGAAGTATTGCATGAGATATATGAAAAAGTCCTAGGGGAGATGGAATTAACAAGGAAACATTTTTTTCTTTTAGGATTTGTAGAGAGAGTCCAAGTAGAAGTAAGAGGAAAAAGGAAAGAGTAGTAGCGACACTGGGGAAAAGGTCATAAACAAGAGACAGAAACAAAAACAAAGGCCCAAAGGGGAAGATTTTCTGTTGCTAATGAGGAAATTAATGGAAGAAAAAGGGAAGGATGTACTGCCAAAAGGAGGAGAGAAATTAAGAAGGTGGAAAGGCTGGGTAGAGGAAGAAGGGTATTAAGGAAAGATAAAAAGATGAGTTTTCAGACAAGGGGTAGAAGAGTGAGACAAGGTAACAAATATAAATTATTAAACACAGGAAGTGCCGAACTGCATTACAAAAAAATGTAAGGATAAGACATGAATTGGGAGGGAAAACCCCTGATGGTGAGAGAAAAAAATAAAGTTAAAAATATCAACCTAACGTTACTTATATTCAGGATGCAGAAATTTGTTAAGCATAAAAAGACTAGAGTGTTAACTGAGTTCATTATAAGTAATCCTGCGAACCATCAATAAATCGTTGTATAAGGATTGTGTTGAATGTATGATTTGTAAATATGTATATAATTAACAAAAGCCCAAATAATGGGAAGACAAACCCAAATTAAAGATGAACACAGGGACAGTGAAGGCTGAGATGATAAAGTAAACATCCCACGTAAAAGTGGGGTGTGAACTAGGACAGAGGAAGATTGAAGGATCTGAAGGTTGACTGTGGTATTGGGCTGTTGAATGAGTATAAGGGACAAACTGAAATGTAGAGAGCTGCCAGAGCAGCCAGAGGAATAACACAAGTACATTATAATTCTCTAACTCATACATAACGCAATTAGGTTTTATCCTCTAATTTGTAGGCACAGCAATGCATAAACTGCATACCTTTGGCATATACCTCTGTAGGTGAAAGGGCTATATATACATGAAGGTTGAATGTAGGGTATTTTATTTACTGTCAAAACTGATGCAATTAGCTTTAAAAAAACAGTGCATAAATGTCACTAGAATAGTATATAATATGTGTGTAATACCTAGTATTCGGATGAGACCAGATGAATAACAAAGATTTGGGAAATTATATTTTGTTTTATCATGTCTGTTAGTTAAATATTGAGTAACTGGCCAATCACTATGGAAAAGACAAGTACACCATGCATTGAGACTGCACAGTGGATGTCATTTTGTCTATTAATATAGAGTTAATAAAATTATTCCTGTTTGAAAGAAAAGACTAAGGATGTACTACCTCTCACCCTCTTAGCGCAAGAAATCTGGACGAAGCTTAAAATAATTGGAGGACAAAAGCCAAAAAATAGGGACAGATTTTAAATATTTCTCTTGGAAACCAAGTTGCTAGAACAGGAGGATTTGTATTAGTATGCATTTTCTGAAGAATATGAAGTCTGAAACTCATATATATGTTATTATTTTGTGACTTCAATCCTTAATGATTTGTCATAAAATCTAAAATTTTATGAAGAACAGACAAAAAATATGAGGTAAAAATCTGGACATTCTGGGAAAATCTGGACATTTGAGAGGTATGGAATGTAATGCTGACACGATAAGAAAATACATCCAAAATGACAAGTGCCCCATAGATCTGAACATTTTCAAGTAAACTTGGAAGAATTATTTTCATGAAGAACTGCTAAACAGGCAAACCACAATTTGTGTACATACTCATTACAGTTCTTCAGTAACTAGCTTATAAAACATTCTGCATACAGAAAATCAGTAACAACTGAAAAATACATGAGATATATAAGTGGTTAACAAAAATAAACAAAGATATCGTACCTACATCCCACACATACAAATGGAATGAGTCGGGAAATTAGTGGATCAGCATTTGAGATGATCAGTTAAAGTCATATTATTGTTATTATTTGATTGACAAAAATGTGAATATGTTTTACTGGGCATTGAGTGTATATGTGGGCAGGGCTAGAAGATGAACAGCATTCTACAACTTCAAGATTAAACTGTTTCATGAATGTGCCTTAATGACAGAAAGAAAATAAAGGAAGATGCATATGGTTTTCAGGTCAAGATTACAGACATTAAAAAGTTAAAGACATATACAACAATTTCAAATTAACACACACACATACACACACACACACACACACACACACACACACACACACACACACACACACACACACACACACACAAACTAAACCAAGAAATTTCTGAAACATATGTATATATATATATATATATATATATATATATATATATATATATATATATATATATATATATATATAAATACCCATGCAATCTGAATTAGTCTATTCAACACTCCCTGGTGCCAGAGATAAAAAAATGTTTACAGTTATAACATTGCACAGATCGAGCATATCTGTTTACTATAGATTTTATTGTTCATGACTATACTTCCTAATCTAAGCTTATTTATGATATAAAAATAGACTTAGAAATATGTTTAAACATTCTGAGAATTGATGAATCTCTATTGGAGTACTTTGTCAATATCCAGTGGACTGATGTTGCATAATTTAGTTCAATCTAATTTAATTTTGTTCATTATATGATATAATCGAATGCAGTCGCTGCAAACTAAAGGACTCATTTCTGGAATAGTTTGGTAGTGTGGAATGGAGCGCTGTCTTTATTTCCTTTCAGGCCAGGCAGAGAACAGGTGGATAAACAGTAGGTCAATATCACAAGATGAAGTAATAATAATTGTCAGCTGGGCAGCATTAGGCATGGTATATGAAACACTGATGAAACTCGGCTCTTAAAATAGATAACATTTCCTGCTCAAAGTGTCATGGAAGATATTCAATAAAAACATTGCTTCACTGCAGAAAAATGAAATACAGAATGATTCTATTAAAAGAGTCTCTCTGGGATAAACATGCATACAAAATTTGGGTAACTTAACATAAATTCCAACTGCATGGATTAACTGTCTATAGAAGCACCAACTAGAAATAAAAGTACACTTAAAAACCATTAGAGATATGAGGTTATTAAATGACTCCCTACTGAGATCTAGCTTTCAGGTGTAAAAGGAAAAAGGATTTTTATGAAATAACTAAATTGAATGGTGCTTCCAGGAATACATTTCAATATCACATCTGCTAAACAAGACTGTTCAAAAACATAAGGAAAGATACAGAGTATCCTTTTTAAAAATAAAGAAATGTTACTCAAAAGTAAAACAGAGTGCAGACTCAGAGTTTGTTTAATGTTTTTAAACTTTGTAAATCATGCATTAGCTAATATACCTTTCATTTTGTGTATGTGTGTGTGTGTGTGTGCGTGTGTGTGTGTGTGTGTGTATGCGTGTGCACATGTGCACGTGTGTGCTTTGTGTGTGTGTGTGTGTGTGTGTGTGTGTGTGTGTGTGTGTGTGTGTGTGTGTGTGTGTGTGTGTGTGTGTGTGTGTGTGAGCATAGTTTTTATATATAATTAATATGTAATTTATTAAATGATCAAGTGAAAATATTCTTACAAAAAATATAAATCATCTGAAAAAGTGGATCTCTGAACCACTGTAAAATAAGAGGTGGAAAACAAAAAGTAATAAAATGAAACTACAGTTGTTTCTTAATGATTTTTATATTAGCACATACATAAAGTTTGTATTACTTCACCGGGATGTAAAATAATATGTAATATCCCTTTGAATTAAGTAACAGCAGCATAACTAATGATAGATAATGTTAAGATACATGGTTTACATTATTAATATTAACAATTTATAAGTATAAGAACTAGACCCTGGAGCCCCATTTCAGACAACTTGAGACACGAAAAATAAAGGACTTGCTAGCATACATATATGTAGTACATTATTAGGTAGTATTAAAAAAGACAATGCACACACATAATGCTACATAAATCAAACATACCAAAGCTATGGACAACAGTGAAAGTTTATCATGAACGTACCTACATTATTACAGTTGGTCAGATGGCACTCCTTAGATAACTTCACAAAGACAGGTGCGCTTTTCTTTTTGTCTTAAGAAAGATTTTATACTGATTAGAGGCATTCTGTCATGTGGTAGCGAGTTCCAAAGCTGTGTGTCATATACTGAGACAGCCTTGATAGTGCTCCCAGTGACCTAGCTAGCTACTTTCCAGATATTAGGATGGTGGGAGATTGTTTCATTGTCATAAGTTGTTTGATGCGCAGTACTGATCAGCTTTAATTATTTGGTTAAACATTGCAAAGTAGAACGGTTATTTTGCAAGACATTGATAGTCCTTTAGCATTATTAATTGTGAAACAGAGGCGCCCCTTCCTATGACCTCCAGGTATGCGTCTGCGCATGTTATTTTGCAAAGTCTGCCATTTTGTTTAGATTACAACTGGAGGTAGTCCTGGGAGTTCAGAGGTCATACTCTGGGATGGGGACTAAGACTCCTGTAGCCTGTGTGTAGCACAGAACTGAATTTGTTACCCACTTTACAAATGTGATTGTTATAAGTCAGAGTTCAAGCTGGCAAACAACCTAGTAGCTTCCAAGTTTGTATATTTCAAGTAGACTATCACTGGAGCCAGATATATTCCATTGACCATTATGCACACTAGGAGTGTTCTGCCTGACAAAAAGCACTGATTTTCCTTGTCCAGACTTACCTTAAGAACCACTTTGTCAAGGCACATGCAAAGGTCAGTAAAGTTCATGCTTATCATGCTACCTATTAGAGTTGGAGCTATGCTGTACCAGCTATTACAATTAGAGATGGCGCAGTAAAGTGCCAGCTATTAGAGATGAAGCCATGCCATGCCAACTATAAGAGCTAGAGCAGTGATGTACCAGCTATTAGAGATGGAGCCATGCAGTGCCAGCTATAAGAGATAGAGCAGTGATGTACCAGCTATTAGAGATGGAGCCATGCAGTGCCTGGTACTAGAGATGGAACAGAGCAGTACCAGCTATTAGAGATGGTGAAATGTAGGATGCCCAAATAATCATACTATCAGTCTACAGAAGCATACTGCAGAATAATGAGGAAATGGTCAAAGAGTTGATATGCAAGATACAAAACAAATGTCTTGGCACACAGCTTTAGGGAGCTCCCAATTTAATTGAATAAAGAGGCAGCGATCCTTATGCAATTGCAATTCTGAAATATCTGTTAAGATAATAGTGAATAAACTATTTTGGTTTACAAGGACTCACACCATAGCCTGAGGACTGCTATACCAAAGAGGAAGGTCTGCTCAGTCAAATGCTTTTGGTCAGTCAGAGAACACAGGATTGGTAAGCCATCCATCATCAGTGGCTTGGTATGGGCTGTGTTTAAGGAGAACATGAGACACTCTAATGCTGTATACCCTCACAAAGCCATGTTACTGGATAACTGAAGTGCAAAGCCATATTTGTATGGCTGCTGCTTTCTCTGTGGTTTATCTAGAGGTGTAAACAAAGCAATAGATCTATATGACCCAAGTTAGTTAGAAGAGCATGGATGTTGCTTAGCAACTGTAAAGTCAGTGGCAAATTTCTGGGAGTCTGGTATAACTGTCCAAAGATGTGGGTTCAGGTAGTAAAAATGTTTTTTTTTTTTTTTAAACAAATATTTTATTTGTTGTTAGGCATTTGCCGCATATTGTGCTCTCCCCATATCTCAAGGAATGGCAGACGTTAATCATGGGTTTTATCTGGTAGGGCAAAAGACCTATAATAGCTCAGAAAAAAAAACATTTTCATACATATAAAGTTGGGGGAGGTGAGGTCTGGGTTTAATCAACTTGCAAAGGTACACCTACATCAGCAATGACTTTGGCGTACATCAGAGCCAGTAAGACCTCTATGCCTATATGGCTCCATACTGAGTTATGGAATATATGGACCTTATGCTCTGTTAAACAAAACACTTCCTATAACAAGGTCTGGGACCTCAGGGGACTGGAGAACTGGTTGAAGAGAATATTTGCTTGAGGTCATAAAGGCCATAGGAAGGGCAGGTTTATCTTACTAACATCCCGATAATGGGCCAACCTCAGAAAAATCATAAATAGGAAGGCTATATATATATTGTGCTCTAGATTTATGGGTGGTACAGGTTTGTCACTCTACTTTATGCAAATGTTCAATGAATTTGATACAACCTTAGCAAGGATGCAGTGGTGGAAGGTATATCAAGTCCTGGACTGTGTCTCTAAACTTAGTCAGATAATCTGACATGGCTGGAAGGGGTAAGTAAATCACTGGCCAACATGTGGGAAAAACAACTTCAGGAGTTAAGACTGAATGCATTTTGTAAACATGCTTTGCAATAATAATTGGGAGACTCGATTACAATTCCTTGATAAAGGTTAAGACATATTACACTGTGTAATGATAACTGGAGAATCATGGATAATCCTTGCACATAGTCTGTTACCTAGGCCTACCCCACGGTAAGGTTTATACAACTGAAATGGCTACATCAATGGCAGTTGTCCCTAAAATTTCTTAAAGAAACATTTGGCAGAGGGAATGTGGATTGCTTAAGATGCGGTGCTACTGACACACATTATCTGCATATAATATGGTTTTGTGATAGGATAGGAGTGAAATGGTCTAAAAAATGATGCCATTAGATGGGCTCTTAGGATCCCTTTGCCCCATTCCTTGGATGCACATTTTTAGCTTTTAGTGATCCCAGCATCTGTATACCTTTTCAGCTATGGCTTGGGGCTGAGAGAATAGTGGTTGTCTCACTGTTGAGTGTACTGTTTTAAGTTTTGGAAAACTATACCCTGCAGACTGGATTACTCATTTTCTGACAGTTTTTTGTAGTTTATAGACTTTACAGCATGATGGATTTTATGAACAGGAGTGGAGTGATTATTCTTTCATTTTTTATTTGCTCTGTTCAATCTTTCAACCGTTTATATTGTGAGGTGATGTAATATTAGTATTATGGACATTATAATAATTTACTGTTTGGGGAAAGCTCATGTATATCTTTTCCTTTTTTATGATTTGAAATAATGTGACATTAATTATAAAAAAAAAAAAATCCACAGCACTATTGTAGAGATGTTGATGTTTATTGCTATGCAGTGATACAAATACTGAGTATATGCTTCACCTAATTTCTTTGTTTTGCGATTGAGTGTCCATCAGTAATAAAGAGTACGATTCAAAGTATGCTTGAACCTTCACGCCAGGTTATTTATCTCTGACATAGATGTCTAGGGTTACTAAGCGTGAACAACTGGCTTTGTTTTAAATTCTGAACCTTTACAGAGTTCATCAGCCTGTTATAGTGGTGTCATACTCTACAGTGCTGACCATTGTCAGCAGGATCAGAAGGGTGCCTCAGCATATGCCAGGCTGCTCTGCAGGATGCTGAAGCTTTCCTTAGTTCATCAGTGGTCTAAGGGGGCTAGACCACCATTTACCCATTCCTTTTGAACCATAACTGATAGAATAAAATGTTCAGAAAGTACTATACTATACTGATTTTGGGAGTTGATGTACATTAAATCGTACCCTAGGGGACTTCCAATGTCCAGCCTCAGGGCTCTGTACAAAGTATTTTTGGATTAGAAATGATATGTTTAGCATAGTAACTGGAAGTGAATATGTAGTGGCCACTAGAAGCAGGAGTATCAGCATATGTTGTTTGGCATTTAGGGGGTTTGTTTGTACATAACCAATCTAGAACAGAATTCTTACCAGAATATACTTTGGGCTTAGAAGATTTAGTGACAGTCTGACTATGCTTACTTAAGGATGACTGAAGCATCAACTTTGCTTCCCAATGAAGGTTACAGTCTCCAATAAGTAGTGACGTTTTGCACTCTAGATATTCTATAAGGGAGATGATAATCATAGCCGACCTTAGGCATAGGCCAACTAGGTGGCTGCCTAGGGCACTGATCTAGCAGGGGCACTTTTCCAGTAATTTAGTTTGTGTACAGACCAGGATGGGGTCACAGGGTGGTGTTGGGGAGGTGCTGTGGAGACCTTTTGCTTAGGGCACCAGTGGATCAAAGGCCAGTCCTTACGATAATGCCAGTTATAGTAGCTTATGAGTCACCAGAAGGCTGATGTTTGAAGTAAGTGAGCAACTTCTCATTCACAAACAAGCCCTAAAACATTTAGTTCAGCTGATACAAGAGTACTGCTAAACTTCCTGATAAGTATTGGCAGCCCCATCCAACATTTATACCTGGCCTTTCACTCTAGCAGCACTTTGTTCTGTCAATGTATTGAAAGAGGAATAACATCCTCAGGTTTAAGAAAGGATTTCTCATTCCTAACTATATTAGGGTCATGCAGATGAATCCATGTTTCAAATACAAGAAATGTATTTTATACTGGTCAGATTTGCATTAACTGTTTTAATATCCTTTTTAGTAAAGCAGTGGTAAAGGTGCTTCTGCATTAAATCACTTGTGCTTAAATGTTGTATCTCAAGTAAAACATTTATATGCAATGCTGGGACTATGAAGCAGAAAAGGGTGTTTATCAAATAAAGTATACTAAAGCCTAACACACTAACAGACTTATGATACCAGGCACAGCAGGCATTACATTATAAGAAGAAAATGGCATGGTCATGGTATCTGAAGCAGGATGCGACAGGGCATGAGTCATCTACAAAGGAAATTAAATCCTAAAGATGGGTGGGAGTTAGGTTTGCAGAGCAGGATAAAGCAAACACTGCTTCTAGCTAGAGGTAATAAACAACTGTACTATAACCAGTTTAGCCTCACCGTAAGGGAAAAGTACTTCAATAAAAACTATGAAAAGGCCCTGTTTCTTAAACAGCTACTACAGAGAACACAAGTGGAGCAACAGAGTAACAGAGGCAACAACAAAGTGTGGTTAAACAGAAGTAAAACCTGTCTGTGAAGCTCAAAAACAGAGAGAAAGAAGTTTGGGGAAAGTGGGAGAGTTAGCAAACAAACCAATAACATCAACTACAAACATTTAAGTTACATTATAGTGAGACAGTAGGATGCGAATGCAGTACTGCCAAGATATTTGCATAACAGCAGCAAGCAGATAGAGATTAAGTATCCATGTAAAATACTGAGAATGAACTAATGAGATCATTAGTAGTGAGCAACAGTAGCAAGCACTAGTAACACCAGAATGTAGCTAGCAGCCTTGTCAATGCACAACTATAAACAAACTGATAAACATGTTACTTACTGATCAGTAACAAAGGGGCTGTTTAACTCAGTCTCAAGAGTTGCTTCCACTGAGGATTGCAAGTAATCAAAATTCCATTGGTCAAATCCCATTAGCTGAAAAGAATGCGTAATTAACAAACAGTCTATAATGTGTTATAAACTTTGGGATGTGTTCAGGGAATGACCGTGATTGAGGAAGAGCCTGCAAAAGACACAGTGACCAAAGAGAAGATTAGATCTTACAGGAAGCAGTACAGTAAAAAAGGTAGGCATATGGCTTCATTTTTTATTTACATATTAATCCTTTGTTGGCCAGGTTATTCCCATTAGGCTAGCAGCATCTTTTTTTGCAGACAACCAAAGCGGCATTTGTACTGCTAGTGGTAATTTGGCCAGAGTACAAGTAAACTTTCCCCTAACCTTTTTTTTTTGATAAGTGCCATGTGATCTTTTATATCCACCTGAGCTACCACCAACTTAAGCAGATGGGACCTCTGTTTAATGTCTCATCTGAAGGATGGCACACTCAGGAGTGCAGTATCCCTTACTGCTGTACTGCAGTGTCACCTGGAGTGGGAATAAAACTGCAAGTTTCTGCATTTCAACACCATAGACAAGTGGGCAATGCGTTGAGGCACTGCCACTTAATACAGTTAGAATTGCCTGCCTCATAATGCTATCCATAATGACAATGTAATCCACTGCCCCTTGTACTATGTATTAGATGCTATGCACCATGGATTGGGATTACTATTTGTTACACCTGTGCCCCAAAACAACTGCCTGCTTCATGACACAAAACATTTTGTGGACAAGCCAATTTACCCAGTTAGTATGGTAAATGATAAGTACCCAGCATAAAAACAGAGAAAGATACAATGTATGTGGATTCAAGTATGGATTGTCAGTATAGGTGCTCTGTTCATATGGAACATTTTGTGACTCTGAGTGTGTGTGTGGGTTGGGGGGTGGATTCCTTGTCTAGGTATCTAGCGATACACCCATGTTTAACAATGCACATTCCTTTGTACATTTAGGAAACATTTGCATGTTAAACATTTTCTTGATGTCTGTGGCACCAAATATCCTCTACAGGGAACTATAACTCTAGCAGCTTTTCATATTTTGCCTTTGCAGGTGACCTTATGGGTCAGTGTTCACTGTAGCACCTACTAAAGACTGCTATATGGCTATTATGTGAGTACAACATGACATTTCCTGTGCTGGTTACAATCAAGCCCTCACATATGTAAAACCTCATGTATGCCTACAACAAACCTTCGACTGTACTGCTGACAACGTTTCTGAATTAATATATATGGTATATTTTACTGCTGCTTGGGTTGTCTGGCTTCCTTGAATGCATGTTATTTACTTAATTTTATTTATTTACTTATTTTGTTAGCACATTGTCGATCAAGTTAGTCCCTCTAGGCCAATGGTCTGATTTCAAGGAAGACTATGAGGTGGTCTCCATACTGACTAGGGGAATCTGGCCAGGGTACTATGGAAATTCCCTAGTGTTTGGGGGAGAGGAAATCAAGGCTTCTCTAGGGTTGCTAAGTGGTGTCAGAAGGCTGCTACTGTAGTTCTGGGAATTTCGTGTTGGAGGAGAGTGTTGCAAAGCTGGAGAGAGGAGGAATAGAAAACTTGCCAATGGAAGGAGAATGAAAAAAATAGTTGTTACAGCGCTGGAATCTGGAGAGTTGGTGACAAAAGTACTGGTACATTTATTGAACCAGGAAGAGCAGAAGGAAAGAGAGGGTGAGGTGGATTGATATGGTCAAGACAGTATTACCAGAGGAAGAAACTGAGAGGTTGGAAAAAGAAACCGCAGCTGGAGAAAGGAAAACAATGGGAGTATTTCAGGCTGGTGGAGTAGCCACTTTTAATGGTTTACCTTAAAAAAGAAGGTATGTGGATGAGCAAGGCAGAGCAAGAAAGAATGGAAGAAGGAAATGAAGAAGACAGAGATATGTCGTTTCTCAATAGCCACAGAGATGGCAACCCGTGGGAAGAATAAAAAGTAAAAACAGTGGCAGTATAAACAGGTATGATGTTATGGATAGTATTAGTTTGCACTAGGGTTTGACATTAAAGGAATACGAGTATTAATTCATTTTGGAGCTGACATTTTTGTGAAGTTACATTTGAAAGCTGCTGGAAGAACTTATGACTGAGACTGAAACAAGAAATACAGTAGCACCATGAAAAGACTATTCGAGAGCTTGTGACTACAATTAAGAAGAAAATAAATGTGCAATTTAGGACTTCAGATATGATAAGCATAAGTAAAATGTTTTTTGTTTGTTTACTATGTAGTAAAGTAAATCAAGTTAAGGATGGGAAAATTCAACATATTTTAAATACTATCATTCTGAATGTTAAAACAGGATTTGTTAGATATTCAAGCCAGCCAAAAGCTATTTCTATGAGGATGAAAACAGGTCAAGTGGAAAAAAAAAAAAATATATATATATATATATATATATACATATATATATATATATATATATATATATATATACACACACACACACACACCACACACACACACACACACACACACACACACATACACACAATACAATAAAGTACAACAAACTGTATTAAATTATAATAGCAGTAACAAAATAAGTATTGCAGCGGCTGCTGAGGTGCAGCAGTAAGCATTGCCACCTCACAGCAAGAGGTTCTCCGGTTTGTCCTCAGCTGGGGTGCCTTCTGTGCGGAGTCTGCATATCCTCACTGTTTCTGCGTGGGCTTCCTCTGAGTGCTCCGGTTTCCTCCCACATCCCAAAGACATGCTGTAGGTGAATTGGACACTCTAAATTGACCCTAGGTGTGAGTGCATGTGTGTGTGTGCCTTCTCTGTAAGGTTGGGTGCCGGGCTGGCAAGGCGACACTGTAAAACTCCACTGCCAATCTTGAGCAGACAGGTGATCCACTGTGGTGATCAATAATTGGGAAAAGCCGAATGTAGAAGAATGACAAATGAAGGTGTAGCCAATGTAGTGGATATAGGCAAAGGGGATAATAAAGAAAGGTAAAAAAATGAAGATGTAGTCACAGAAGAAACAAGTGTTCGGAGTAATGTTAATATACAGGAAAATAACTGATTTGCAATTTTAGAAAGTAAGATGAAGAAGAGAGAGAATAGAGTCAGGAGAAGAGGAAGAACAAGATGGTGTGAAATTATTTGGTGAGAAACCTAGGAGAAGGAAAACAAAAATAAGATCTGGAAATAAACCACTTACAAAAAAGGGAAAAGAACGATATAGGAAATTTAGCATTCAAAGTGAATAGCATCAAAATAATATTAAAGGTTTGCCAGTGGTGGACTGATGTAAAAAATAAAAATAGATTATTTTGCTTGCTGTATATATAGATGTTACAAAGAAGAACAAAAAAGAAAAGAACCCAGACTGTGTGGTATGGGACAAATGGTTTGGTCAGAAGAAAATGAAGCATATCTTGTATAGGAATTCTTTTAAAAAATGAATAAATAAGAATTCTAGATATAACAGTAGTAATATCAGGAAGGGTAGTGATATGTGACATAAGAATGAGACAAAACTGTAGCATCATAGGAGATTACTAGGCTACCAACCTGGTGGCCATTTCAAGCCTAGCCATTTCATCCCAATGTAATACCATAGAAATGTTAGTTAATTCCCAAGATTGTATGTAGTAATGGCTTCCATATCCAAGAATGTTGTGGGCACTATCTCTCGTAAGAATTTAGTGTGCCCCATCCACTCATCCAGGTTCCTCTGTATAAGATTAATAGTGATTTATGTGTATACTAATATGGCAGAGAGAAAACAGTTATTTGAAGAAACAAAAAAAGGTGTTAACAAATATCTTAATATTGATGCTAGGATATTTTAACTGTAACCTAAGGAAAGTAAAAGGAAAAATAAACCAGGATATTAAGATGTTAATGGGATTAATAAAATGAAGATTTAAAAGTAGGAAGCAAAACAGAATTGACATTTAAACATTGGGAATTTTTAAGACTGAAATTGATTACATAGTGCCAAATTCCAAAAGAAATTTGCAGATAGTGTGAAGGAAGATTCAGAGGATGTATGGCAGATGTGATTCCATAAAGTATACTAAAGCAACCTTAGGAATTATCTACTCAGATTAGGATAATTATGAAATCCACACACCCACCAGATTACAAAACATAATGATCATACCCAATACAACTAAAATGCAACAATGATCTTCACTGACATCTTTATGAAAGCATTTGGTGGAAGCTATATCTATTATCATAAGGGAAAAAACTCTTCATTATGGAATCCTCTGGAAACTGCAGCATTAAAAAAAAACATGCAGCTATCATGTAATGCATTATAGCAGGCCGGGGTACTGATAGCCATAAAGCAAGATCTGGCATTGCACCATAGAAAGCAGCCATGCTACATCTCAGCCAGTGATCTGATCAAGAAATAATTGACAAGTACCGATTTGACAGATAGCTAGTATAGGCTATGTGCAACCTGTCTACCCCACACATGCATGCATGTACCTTGTGAGGTAAACCCATACAGCCAAAACCAAAATATGCTTGAGTCTAGGTATACTGGCATCTGGGACATTTCATCAGCATATGGAAGATGAGAAGGAGTGTCCCAGACAGCTGCCAAGTGCATCCCCTTTGAGTTCCTTGCAGCAATGTGCATCAATGTGCCTGAGTACATCAACTTTCCATCTGCAGTCATAGAGTGCTTAAATGTCATGTACTCTTTCTATGTCCTGTGTGGACAGGCTCAAATCACCATCACTCTACTCGGTATCGTACAGATTGCTCAGAGATGATCTGTATCTCACCTACAAGGCAATATCAAAGCCTGCCCTAATAGTAATACTTCATATCCATAAGTCTAACTCCTCGCTCATTACCTGCTCAATAGGCCTAAATCTAATATGCAAAATTAACAAAACCTGCTGGAGAGACAGGTCTAACTCCTCAAGCATTACCCACTTGAAATACCTAAATTTAATATGTGACATTAACAAAGCCTGCTGGAGAGATAGGTTTGTCTCCTCAACTCTGGAATAGACTTCCTATACAGGTCTAACAAAGTACCTTGCTGACCCTCTTCAAGTGCAACCTTGATGAGTGGATGGGAAACCACAGACTTGTTCCAGGAGTTCCACCTTTGTCCCTCATTGACATGGGTGACAGGTGCTGACTGAGGTTTCTTTTTTGGGGATAAACTCTTGGCTAGGCTTGTAAGGTCCCCAGGGCCATTAGCCTGGTAACCTCCTATGATCCTATGATCCTATGTCATTGCCAACTTCCTCAGTGTATTCTGTGCAATGAACTGCACCCATATTCCTATCAAAACCCATGCAGTACCTGAAGCAGAAATTTACATAAATAGAAAAGGTTAGCCTTTGCTGAATTGCCAGGTGGTGTGCACAGCAGATGGCATTATAGCAAAAATCATGGTGACACACCCTGGGAGTGTACATGATTTTGCAATATGGTAAGTGGTCTGAGAGCTGCCTTCCAAAGCAGTGAAATACCTAAGGGACTACTAATTGGTAAGTACAAGAACACAGCTATGATGTAAACTAAATCCAACCCTGGCAACAGTATGCATGATGATAACATATGTCTTACCCTTCCTGTCAACTGATGCCTGTGGTTACCCACTAGAGCCATGGCTAATGATTCTATAAAGAGCCCCACCCGACTCTGCAGAGAATGCATATGATAGATCACACACTATAACAAGAAACAGCATTGATCGTGTGTTTGATGTGCTGACATCCAAATTGAGATGTCTGGAGACATTTGGAAATACTCTGCAATACACACCTGAAAAGGCAGCACAGATGATTACTGTGTGGGTCATGCTACACAATGTGTTAACATTAAAACATAGTGGCTTGCCAGCTACAGGTGTGGGTGACCTACTAAAAGAATTGCAGATGTCTGAAGTTGACATTTTAGAGCTGTCAAAAGAGGATTGAGAGGACACAGTGGGACGAAGAAATCAGCATGGATGATGGAGGATGAAGACACAAGTTCTAGCTCAAAAAACATGCACCTTTGAGTCATGACCATTCACAGGTAGATAATTGCACAGAGAACAAAATCAGCATACACATGTTGCCTCACAACAGCAGCACAGATTACAACTAATTGAAATGACCCATTACTTGCACACAGTGAACATTACACATAATATATACCAGTATGAACACACACAAAGCATGGAGATGAAACAACAATGCAGGAAGACTGTCTGCAAGATACATCATCGAAGAGGAACACATGGGCACAGGTGTGGGATGCAGAAGGTGTGCACCTGAATTACCCACAGAACAGTTAGGATATCATCATACAAAGTAATACCATAGAATATTACCTATCCAATAGGCACAATCACAAGAAGGCAAGGCCCATAACATGTATGGGAGAGCACTGGCATATCCCTACACAAAAACACTGGTTGTGCAATAACAATGTTGCCTCATTTACACATGATATCACTGCAATATTGGTTATTTCCACGTCACATGCATGTGCAGACATGTAGGGCATCAATGACAATGGCTACCTGACATACTTGCAACATATATCAATGTTGTTGACACAGCAACACATGTATATATACTTATGTGTACATATTGAATGAGCTATGGAAAATGCAAGTAAGCCCGGCTTTTGAAAATGGAAATTGGTACACAGTAAGAGAGTGATTGCTTGTATTGGGCATGTGCAAGACCATGTTAAAATGCCATAAGTGACATAGGAATGTGTGAAAGTCAGACAGCAAGGAAAATGTACTGATAACACTAACTGCATCTGTTCACTAACAAAGATACAAGCATGACATCACATACTGCATTATTGTTGTCAGTATCATCACTAACATATGTGATTGTAAATCAGGTAATATATTATCAATAACTGAATCTATTCATATATTTCAAATATATATATATATATATATATATATATATATATATATATCTATATATATATACACACGCACACACATATATATATATATATATATATATATGGATATATATATATATATATATATATATATATACATATATATATATATATATATATATATATATATATATATATATATATATATATATCAAGTAATCCCATGGCATCAGATATCTCAACAGCCACAGACACATCACTTTGTCAATGGTCAGCACAGTTTGTCATTATTGCCATAGGGTCAGAATGATACAACATTGCATACACTGGATCAATTGTCGGTAATTACAGTAACACAATCTAGGGCATCCATGATGACTGCTCACACCACATTCCTGGCTGCCCCTGCCACATCTGGAAACTTTTGGCTCATGTTGCTATACTGAAGAGCTGGATGTGGTGATAATTAAAGGTGTAGTGTGGGAAGTAACGTGACTGTGGTGTGACCATCTGGATGTGCCTGCTGGGTTCACAATAGAGTGTCCATCAGCAGATGTGTGTACACTGCACTAGATGCATTGATGTCCAATGGCCATTTGTGGGTCTAAGGAGAGTGGGTTGGCTTCTGCCCACAGGAGGTGTTCTGCTTAGTACAGTTAAGGCAGGTAATATCTGGTTAGTACAACAATACTGCTCTAGCATTACTGTATCAAGACTTTCAATGAAACATGCAACAGACAACACACTGTAATGGTGTGCAGCCAGTACAACCATGATCTCACCATGTCTGCGCTGCTGACCTTCATGTAACACACACAGTCGGTGTGCTACATAATTGGTGGCACAGGCAAGTGCATTAAGATCAGCTCCATGACATCACTGAGAAGATTAATTGACCTGTAATACCAGGTGGATATCCACTGACACAGGTCCATGCACAGCAGAAACACTCCCATGTGTCCGATAGCAATACTTCTCAGCTGAGGGAAAGATTCACCCACATTACCTGACTCTGCATGTGATACTGGCTCATGGACATCATCATATATGGCAGCTGCAGTCGCTGTGTCATCAGAATGCCCAGCCACATATTCCTCAGTATCTGAGGTTACAGCACGATCCACACAGCTAAACCTATATGGGCCAGAAATAAACCCAAATCTGTAGTGTGTGTGCCATGGCCTGTACTATCACAGTTAGGCATGTCACATTCCATCTCAGGATCCTTGGACAGACTACAGGAGGCAGCAGGCAGTGAACAGGCTGCAAGAAGAGACACATGAGACAGGTTACATACATGCTTAAACAACGTTTGATGCAGCTTATTAATGGCATACAGATCAACTATATGACTGCCATGTTAATGGGGATGTGGACTTACTAGGACAATGTGCCTGGGAAAGGATCATGGATTCTGTATAACAGAGATATTTTGTTCATGTGTGCTACATATTGCACACATCTGACAAATGGGAATAACAAAATAGCAAAATATACTCGACATATCTGATTGGGACTCCACCGCTGGAGGTGAGGTTTGAACTGAAACTGTAATGAGGAAACATATACACTAATACATCATCATTAAGCAAATAACAACCATCATGTCACATTACAACAGAGGTATAACACACAAGATACTATAAATACATACCATTTGGCTAAGGCTGATGTGAAGATTGCTGTTGTCCTAGCAGGGAAGAGGAACAGAATAGTCATGAAGTACATTGATCATCAATACTGACATGCATTAAACATATGAATGTCTTACCATTTATGTCATCCCTGTTCGGGGGATGTATCAATTGCCATAATGTGGACCCTGTACTATGACAAGGCACGCAGACATCAACATGTGAGAATGCTCTGCAGTCATGACTGCAGGAAGAGACACAGGACACGTATAATGCAGACTAACATGATGTGACAAATGGTGAACATGTCCAGATTTAACTTTGTATTGAAAAAAATGTTATAAATATCATACATCACAGTTGTGCTCAGATTTGCTTTACTCTATAAACAAACTAGTCAACCATACCTGCTCTGTGTGTAGGTGCATCTGCACGAGCCATGTCTTAAGATGATATTTCTGTAGTTTACAATGACATAAACAAATCAACATGTGAGGATAATTCACTGTCATGGCAGGTGGCAAAGGCACATTATGCTATGGAACACAATGACAGTATATGGAGATACTTTTCTGACCTGCGTTGCTGCTATGCAGATGTTGATGGACCTATGCAGTTGAAAAAGACAAACATCATAGGTTCATAGGTTCATAGATGGATAGTAGGTTAATGATCAATAAGGCCCTTAAAAACTTAGCTGTGCAAGCCAAGCCAAGGACCCACAATTTTGATTTATATTTGATTTATAGGAGGTAATTTACTGGCTGTCTCTATCATAGACATAGGAGCCAGACCAGGGGTGAATTTCCAATTACCTATCCATTGGTCCAAGTTATGCTTAAATAAGTGTTGGGAGGAACTCTGATTCACATGGATGGAGAGTTTGTTCCAGAGAATGGGAAATCTCTGAAAAACATATCCATCTCTCTAACATGTCCTATTTATGTTGTAAGCAAAATTTAGGTCTTTTAATTTGATGCTGCTTGTTTTGCATATATGCAAAAGATTCATCCAAACAGGGATGCCATGAATACGAGACAAAGATCACCTCTTCGAAGTCTGTATGATACTGAGTAAACAGGCATGAGTTTAAGGCGATTAGCACAGGACATTGTGTTTACTCCCTGTATTCTTTTTGTAAGGAACCTTTGTGGATGTTCCAGTTGCTGCATGTCTCTGCTCAGATATATACCAAAGGGATGTTATACTCAATGATGGGCCTGTTGAGGAGTGAGTACGTTGGTATGACAATGTCTCTAACAGGATGCCATGCCCTTGCTTATAAGTTGAGCAACGCAGAAGGATTTTCTTACTACCTTGAACACATGCTGATCGAAGGCTAAGTTACTATCTACATGAGTTCTCAAATCCCTGACTAGTGAATCAACTTTTAAGGGTGTTTTATTCATGACTTAGACACCTGAGGGTGGCAGACTTTCCAAAATGTACTATAATGCATTTCTTAGTATTGAGTTTTAAAGCACTGCTTTAGCACCAAGCATTTGTCTGTATTAGACCTTTCTGAATGGTGTTCACGTCTTTTGGGGATTCAATAACTGCTCTCAATTTGCAATTATCTGCAAACTTGGTTAGCCGGGAGACCTTGACATTGACTTTGCCATTGGAGAAGAAGATCGCAAAGAGGAGTGGGCCTAGCACAAAGTTGTGGGGAACTCCACTGGTGGCTGGGCTCTTTTGGTGGCATCCACACTTATTTGAACCTACAGGGTCCTATCAGTGAGCTAGCTAGCTATCCAGTGTGTTATAAAGTAGTCTATACCTAGTTCTCCAAGTTTGCTGACAATGACTGAGTGAAGTATTCTATAAGTATCTTAGACAGATTTAGGTAGGCAGTATGCACAGTTTGCCCCTCATTCACTGCCTTAGTGAGCTTTTCAAAGAAGTCCACCAGATTCTGTTAGCATGACCTTCCTTTGACAAAGCCAATCTGGTATGGATCCAGCATCTAGAGGTCTCCTATGTCCTTGTTGATACTTTCCAAGATAATTCTTTCCATGACTTTGCAAATAAGACTAGTTAGACTAATGAGTCTGTAGTTTCCAGGATCTGTTGAAGGTCCTCTCCTATGAATGGGAATGACCATCACAGTCCTCCATTCACATGGCACAAGGACTGTTTTAAAACTTTACTTAAATAATGACTCCAGAGGTCCTGATAAGTCATTTTTTAGATTATTTAGGAGGCATCCTGGGATACTTTCTGAATCTACTGAGGCCATGTTCTTGGCTTTAGTGAGTGCAATCAGTACATGCTGCCTAGTTATATTTGGAAGGGCTCTGTTTTACGGTATCATTGGGGGGGTAGTTGAAGGTGAAAGGAGAGTAAATATGGAACTGAATTTATCCACTAACAAGTTTACTATATCACCAAGCCTGGTGAATGTAGCACTGTTAAACACTAGTTCAGCATACTGCTATGTGCTGCCTTTGAGGTTTCTGACATAGCTATAGAAGGCCTTATGGTTAGCTTTACCTGATACTTTCCAAGATAATTCTTTCCATGACTTTGCAAATAAGACTAGTTAGACTAATGAGTCTGTAGTTTCCAGGATCTGTTGAAGGTCCTCTCCTATGAATGGGAATGAACATCACAGTCCTCCATTCACATGGCACAAGGCCTGTTTTAAAACTTTACTTAAATAATGACTCCAGAGGTACTGATAAATCATTTTTTAGGCTATTTAGGCGGCGTCCTGGGATACTTTCTGGACCCACTGAGGCCATGTTCTTGGCTTTAGTGAGTGGAACCAGTACATGCTGCCTATTTATATTTGGAGGGGTTCTGTTTTAGGGTATCATTAGGGGGTGGTTGAAGGTGAAAGGGGAGTAAATATGGAACTGAATTTATCCACTAACAAGTTTACTATATCACCAAGCTTGGTGAATGTGGCAATGTTAAACACTAGTTCAGCACACTGCTATGTGCTGCCTTTGAGGTTTCTGACATAGCTATAGAAGGCCTTATAGTTATTTTTACCTGGGAGGATACGCTCATCTCAACTTGGCTTTGATTGACTTAATTAGCCCATTTACTTTGATGAGAGAGATTTTATCTTTATTCTTCTTTTGTAGTATATCCTGTTAATTTGGGGTACCACCAGGATGGTTTGTTTCCAGAACTACTTCTTGGCTTTCTTCTGCTAGGTACAGCAGCTTCTATGCAGCCATTGACATGGTTGTACAGACTTTCTGTGAGCAATTTAGCATAGGCCGATGTGTTCTCGTGGTTTGGAGGGGCATTGAATTTTGACAGACCATCACTTAATAGCATGTAATTTGCCTTGGAATAGTTCTTAACTGTTACTGATTTTAATTGGATTACAAAGTTGATTTTGTTTTTGAAGTAGACAGCTTTATGGTCAGACCATACCAGGAAGGATGAGACATTGGCAGGGTGCAGTGTTCTATATTTAGAAGAATGTGGTCCAGTATGTTGGAGCTTTTAGTGTGCTTATTCACTATTTGGTCAAGGGTGCTTGTATTTACAAAGTCCAAGAATCATTGTGCCTGCAGATTTAGGCCATGTAGGATTCCCAATCTATAGAGGGGCAATTAAAGTCTCCCATGAGCAGGGAGTTAGGTTGTATGGTAAGTGCCTGCAGTAGGTCCAAGTATGCATTGTGAACGTTTTGGTACATGGAGGGTGACCTATAGCTGGCTAGGATATGGTGTGGGATTTTGTCCGTGATGATCTGCACATAGAAAAACTCCAGTGTCAACCTGTTTGACTACCCTAGAAGCATGCTTTTTATTGATGTATACTGAGACACCTCTACCATTAGCCCTTGCCTGTGCAGTTACTGGTATAAAAGTGCGGAAGGCACTTAAACCTTACCTTGCAAAGTTACTTTCTTCCACTTTAAACAATGTCTTGGTAACTACAATGATAGCCATATTCTCAAATGTGAGGAAGGCTTGGAGGGAGTGTAGTTTTTTTTATTTCACATATGTTGATTGATATCTTAGGTATGTGCCCTGTTGTTACAATACCACTTACTCGGGAATCTGTGTCCTATGTGGGACCACATTCCTGACACAGTTGTGCTGCTGAACAAAAAAATATTGCAACACATTAATAATTTTGGCATACTAGTAAAGACTGATGTAGTCTGTATGCTGCAATGGCTTGAAGTGTGTGACTTAGATGAATTTCCTTGAACGAATAAGCCAACAAACTAAGAAAGGTAAAAATTCTGCCACGGCAAGCTGTCAAAGTAAAACCAAGTGTTTATTGGTATAAAAAGGATTTTGTTTAAAGCAGTTTTCATTTGCCAAACAGGCAAACTTCATCAGAAACAAAATAATACATTCAAATCTGCATTTTATAACAGCAAGTGATCCTAGTAACCAATTAAGTTACATTGTTGCACGTGCCTTTAACTTCTTAAAGGCACCACAATACTAAATAGCAATTCACTGATGCTAAAATGTCACAAACAAATTAAAACCGAAAAAAGTTAAAATATAACAAAAGTATATATATAAGAATGAAAAAATGTGTAAAAAACACTACCGACCTTACATTTAACAATAATGCTCTGTATAAAAGCACCCAAACATGTTGAAGAAATACTAATCATATAGATAAATATGACTAAAAAACAGCTTAAAAGTGCAGTTAGTCACAAATTAAATATTAAGTGCTTGCACATTATTACTTCATCTCTGCAAGCTTTTCAATTTTAAAATACTACTAATAGAACAGGTTTCATTTAAACCTGGATAATTATAGGCGTTCAACTTGACCTGCCAAACTAATTCAAGTTCTTCTAATTGCAGAGGTGTAGGGCCACCTCTAATATCATGCATAACTTGATCAATGACCATAAACTTGAATTTGTGTTTGCTATAAGAAAAAATTGTGCTTGTCCAGGGCATTATCCACCTTGCCCTTGCCAATAGCATATTGGTGTTCGTATATTCTGTCACAGAGCCTATGCTCCATTTTGCCATTATAGAACGCAGGGCAAAATTGACACCTGGCCAAGTACACAAAAAATCTAGAATTACAATTAAACTTTGCTTTGAGTTGATACTGTGTACCATTGATGGTAAAACTATTGTTCACCTCTACAAACTTGCAGTAGTTACAATTTTGACATTTATTCATCCCTGTAATTCGGGCTTTGGTAGAACATTGTTGTTCTAGTAATTTCTTCATATTCTTGCCGTTCCTAAAAATTACTCTGGGAGAATTACCTATTTTATTGTAAATATTAGGGTTAGTTTTAAATAATTCCCAATTTTTCTGAAGTATTCCAATACAGGAATGACTATGTACCATATATGTAGTAATAAAACTTAACCCAAAATCTTTAGCGACCACACAATCCTTGTTGTCTCTAAGTTTATTACACCAACCGGTTCTGATGTTATACTCTTAACTCGTAAAATTGGTGTGTATGTATGGTTGAGTCTCTTGGTTCTGACTTCATTAAGTAGACTATCCAAGAGAGTTTCAGGATAACCATGATACACAAACATGTTTTTCAAAAAATAACATTCTTCCATGAAATCTTCATCTTGGCTGACCATACGTGAGGCTCTCACTAATTGGCCTTTGATGACTGACCATTTTTGATGAAATGGGTGACAGCTGGAAAAATGCAGGAACGTGTTGGAATATGTGCTCTTCCTGTGTATCTTTACTACAGAATAACCCCTGTCACGATTTTTGGCTAGCCAGATGTCTAAGTAGGCTATTGCCTCCGTGTCAAATGTGGAAGCAAATTGCAGGAATTGTGTTGTCTGATTAAAATATTCCAACACATTTTTAGTGACAGCCTCGTCACCCTTTAATAAGATGAAAATATCATCAAGGTAATGTGTGTAAATAAATATCAACAGAGTAACAGTGAACAGTCAAAGCAATCCTCAATGTTGTTTGTATCAAATGTAATGTAATAACCATTGCTATATTCTAATCATCAAAGAATATCCATAAATTATTCAATAAACACAAATTATGGAAACACTTGGAATTCATCAGTCTCCACAAGCATAACACAGACAGTACAGGTTAATCACAATGAACTATGGATATATTTTCGTTCTGGCTGTATCTGTAGTACATGAATTACTAAGCATTAGAATATCCATAAACTGTTCAGTAAACATACAACTTATGGAAATCCTCAGAATTAGTTGTTCTCCTTAAGCATGCCTAACACAGTCAAGGTGAACCAGAATTTACTATGGATATAATTTTATGCTATCTTCATCTACTTTTTATAGGGGCTGTTTTCTTTTAGTCATATACCCATCTGCATGCATATTGTTCAATCCTACAACCACCCATTATGCCACAGTCAGATTGTATTGCAGACATTATTGACCACAACAAATATAATTTAAATTATAAACATTAATTACAAAATAGAAATGCAATGAGAGAAGTGTATTCCCCCATAGCAATGGAATCAGGTGACATCTTACCTTTGAAACTATCTGTAATTCAGCTATACCTTACAGTCAGTGCACCTATGTGCACTTTAAGTGTCATTTATACCATACATAGTTAATGAACATCATTAACATTCTGTGTTTTGGAATCACATTTGCACATGTCCACATAACTTCTAGAAATTTAGTGCATTAACTAATATCTCAGTGTAACAGAAAGGTACTCCTTGCAACTGTCCAACAGCTATCATTAAATGGGCCTATCAGCAACATGTGCCCAATGCCCTCCAATAGTCTGATATCATCTTATGTGTGATTTGGATACATTTACCAGATGTGCCACTGCTATCTGCAAACTAAGTAGGACCTCAGTTAGCATTCATCAAAAGGCATTTTTGGAAGACATTCACCTTCAACAGTGAAGATGATGACTAAGAAGTGCCTTCTCCATGTTTGGCCACTAAACTGGAATGAGGAGGAGACTGCCCAGGTGCTCACTGACTATGCTGGACATGAGAATGGATGTCAGCATGCCCCAGGAGCTTTGTTATGATAAAAAATTTGGAACAGGATTGTGAAGGAGCACTACAGATGGACTGGGATTTACTGGACTGTCATGCAAGTCCATGACACTGAGGATTTTTGCAGGAGGGTTAAAAGATCCAATGCCAGCCTGTGGATGCCTACAGTAAGTTTACAAATCTACGCCTGCATCATAACAAATGTATATCATAACTGCAAGTATTTATGAGACTGATTAAATTTAATTCCATGGGTGTCTGTACGATAACAGTGATGGTAATGTGCTTACATTATACACATACACCTGTAAATGATATGCGATAAATATTCCTGTTATAAATCAGAGTATCTAGTTATGTCAGTTAGCTCACCTGGTTATGCAATGAGTCACAGGGAGTGAGATCCCTTATGTATGGGTTTAAAGCCAATTGCAGATAAGTTTGTAAATATTGTTCTTTATGGAGTTAATACTGAATATAAGCAATTTAAGCCTTCTCTTTTTTGACAGCTATACAGCACATTTCTTTTAAATATGTAAAACAGCTGTGTTTCACTGCTGCCTATAGGACTTAGGCCTCAGACGAGTATGCATTTCTCCTTTATCCATAACGGTTCAAGAAACATTGCACAGTACATGTCCGTATGTGTGAGTGCTGAGTAATACAGACATGCATTATTAGTTTCCACATTATAAACCGGTTACACGCTGACACATAGTATTGATATACGATGGATTATTATGTTACAGAAATAATATTGTATGCTAGAAAGCATTGTACAGTCTCTTAGCTCAATCTGCTAATCTCTAGACAACCGTGAATGTCTCATGGATGTATCTGGGTCTGAATCTCGGTATGGAACATTTGGCTTTCATTTTGATATTTGGTATTTAAGAGCAGATATGTAAGATAATTGCTTGTTCAGTTATACAGTATCTTTTGACAGATTTACTAATTATGTGGGGCATTACCTTAGGTATGAGATAACTATGCATGTCTCTATTATCTGCTAGATTCTAAAAATATTCCTTCGTAATTCTGTATAATGCAAGTGATTTTTTTTTTCTGTCTCCTAGCTTAAACTGTTAATCAATAGTCCAAAATGAATGTCTCAGGGATAAATGTGGGTTCGCAAACATTGATGTTATTTTAATAGTTCAGTAATCATTAATTAGAACAGATATGGTGGATACTTGCTTGCTCAGTTGCACAGCATAGCTTTTTTGAATATCAGGTGTGAATGTGTTTATTGATGCTTATATTGCTTACTTCTTGGATGACTGGATATCTCCATTATCTGTAAAGATTCTGGAAATTTCCCAGCTCTGTCACCATGGCTGTAAGTGCATATCATTGCTAATATGTATATATTTTAGCTGTACATTTTTAATGGTATAATATAATCCATTATATTTTAACATTGAAATGGTGATGTGTGTTCCAACGGTCATGAACATGTCTTTGTGTCTATATATGTCTGACAAATGCATACAGAGGTTCCATACCTCTCAATTTCTTAGAGCAATAAATCTGGACAAAGTCATGAATAATGGGGGGACAGAGGCCCAGAAATATTGCTCTTACAAACTTAGAAAGTTGATAGAATATCAGATTTTGCATAAGCATGGATTTTCTGAAGGGTATGAAGTCTAAACTTCAAATGCCTGTCATTAATGTGTGAGTTTAATCCTCACTGAATTGCCAGTGATTTTCCAGAAAATCCATATTTAATGAGGGACAGACCAAACATTGAGTCAAAAATCTGGAGATTCTGAGAAAATCTGGACAGCTGAGGGGTATGACAGGTTCTATTGCAATGCCTGAGACTTCTGAACTCTGCATTGTTTGTTAGTGTATGACCAGTGTGCCAACATAGGATTGCATGGTTCTGTATTTCAAATGCACAGCACATTACTTTACTGCTCCTGAAATATATGATCAAAATTCCATATTTCTCAATCATCTCTGCATAGTTACACAGTTCAATTACTTAACCTACATATAACAGTGCAATTACAGTCAAAATGGATTAACTAGGCAGGTAGTTATCAGGGCTGGAGTGCAAACTTAGATGAGTTGTTACAAATTTCTGTTCATCCAGTTTGTATACATTACTCCCTATGTGTGAAGTATTGACAATAACACAGCAGTAACTGAATATGAAGTTTGATGCCATGTCAAGGCTATAGAACATGCAATACTCAGTGTTCTGCACTTCTAAGCAGCCTATGAGGCTATGAGTAATACTTATTTTTTTCCTTTTTTCTGGTGGTGAGGACAGAACCAGGAATCAAACCCTGTACACTGAGTGCTGCACATGCTAGAGAAGCAGCAGAGGAAGAGAGGTATGTATCCTGACTATAAACATGAATTTTCCCAGAATCAATCATTATATTCTTAAAAAGCCATGTTTGCTTACAGAATCAGGCAGACTAATATTAATACAAGGCCACCCATAATGCATCTACAAGATAAGTGCAATAATCAATTTCAAATGAATACCATTACAGAGTTAAAGTACATTCACATATCTGAGTTATAAGCAGGTCTTGTTTGAGAAAATTATTATTTTTTTAATCACAACCACAATCAAAATGTCAGACATTCCTGTATAACTGCCATACTGCTT
This sequence comes from Protopterus annectens, assembly GCF_019279795.1. Lineage (NCBI taxonomy): Eukaryota > Metazoa > Chordata > Ceratodontiformes > Protopteridae > Protopterus > Protopterus annectens. The sequence goes on from NC_056728.1 coordinate 1,289,417,546, forward strand.
TTAAATTAACTCTTTTACATGTCAGTTGTTTTGAAATGCATAGCCTGTCTATTCTGTTGTTGAATGGGCATTGGCTGTTTCAATGTTTGTAATGAGCTGGAAGGATGATTTCTGGCATGTACTTCAGTTCAACATGTCATGCATGCCAGTAGTAAACAGCTCTGATGGATTACTAACAGAAAATTACTGTTCCTTATGTACAAGTGTGGGGCACAAACCCAGTCCTGTAATTATTTTCTATCTGCTTGTTAACTATTTACTGAAAAGCATTACAGTGTTTGAATTGCTCAGGTACATAGATAAGAACGGCTCTATATTAGAACATCGAAGTTTCAAAACTTCGAATGTTCTAATATTGAACCCTATTCAGCGAAAGCTGAAAACATCAAACATACAGAACAGCAAATTTTTACCTACGGAAAAAATTTGCTTTTCCAAAACACATACACACAACATAAGCACACCAAACAAACAGCAATCCACACACATGCACCTAAAATCTTACACATAACCCTACACTAAACTATACACACACCACTAACTATCCACTTACCTTAACCCAAACCCTAACCCTAAGATCCGTCACTATCGCACACTCACCTCACCCGTGCCCTAACCCTAACTCACCTACCCCACCCTAACCCTCATGTCCACACAATCGCACACTTACCTGACCTGCGCCCTAACCCTAACTCACCTAACCTGTCCAAACCCTCATGTCCACACAATCTCACACATACCTAACCTGCGCCCTAACCCTAACTCACCTAACCCACACTAACCCTCATGTTCACACAATCGCACACATACCTAACCCACACCCTAACCCTAACTAACCTAACCCGCATTCAATCGCACACTTACCTAAACCTGACCCGTAACTTTCCACCACAGCGTTGAAAATACCGAAGCAACAGAAATGGACAACCAAATTCTTTCCTTAGGAAAAAATTTGGTTTTCTGTTGCTTCGATATTTTCAGCTTTCGCTGAATAGAGTTCGATATTAGAACTTTCAAAGTTTTGAAACTTTGATGCTCTAATATAGACCCAATAAGAATAACTACAAATGGAGATAGTGACAGTGATACAGTACTTGATAAGCACTGTGTGACATAAACTAAATTAGTAGATATTTTCTGAGGTGTTCTACTGCATTCCAAATCTCTGATGTTGTGATGTCAGCCATTAATGATGTTGCACCGCTCATCTAATTTGCAGATGATTTTAATTTTGACACTGCTTGTTCTTCTTACTATATATTTTTAAGAAACATCTGTTATTTTTGGGATGTCGAAAGAACACCTTATTTACATATAAACCTAAACTTAAGTCTGCTGTTCATACCTCATCTTAATTTTGTCAGGCACACATATAGATAACGGACTGTGGAACTTATATTTTTTGACAGACTGTCTGCATGACAACATTGTAAGGTATATGTCATGGGTTATACATCACAGACCCCATTCAAGATTTTATGCTTTTAGTGTTAGTTTACAGTCTAACAATTATTTTTGAATGTAGACATATGTCATTGGTATATGATACACTGTCATGCCAATGTGACATGAACCATTACCACTCATAGATCATGCCAGTTTGTTTATGTTATGTAGTCATAGGTTCATAGGTTCATAGATTGGTACTAGGCTATTGGCCCTAGGGCCTATACACACCTAGCCATAACAATTCCCTGGCTATTTCTTCCCACACTGTTTATATAATAATTTAGGTGAACACAAATTCTGTATTTGAAGGGGGGGGGGTTGCCCTTGGCAGAGAGTGGGACCTGTGTTGGCTGTCCTATCGGACAACAGAGAAGATGACATGCCAGACCTCTGTTAGGTGAATTGGACCCGGAGGACCAGAAAGATGACATAATCGATGGTGATGATGATGACATACCAGGACCTGCACATACCATTTTTTTCTTACTGCTCACCATAGAAGACATCAACCCCAGAACATGGAGATAATTTATGGCACTAGAGCTGGGAGCTGATGTCAGATGTCTTCCAGATGCAGATGAGGGACCTGATGGGGATTTTTTTCAGGACATGGTGCAGGCTATGTGTGACTCCTTCTAAGAGATTGCACATGACATAATTTGTGTTGTTCAACCCCATTAAAGTTTGCCCTCAGTATTGTATGGGTGATTCAATTATGTAATGCTGCCATCATGATGATTGCAGTTTCACAACATGTAATGTATGGACACAATTGAGCAGACATAGCATATTGCTGCCATGTGTAGCTGATATACATCTGACTCTACACCTTACATATTATGCCATAGGTGACATTAGGTTGCACCTGAAATATGACATGCCTGAAGCATGACACACATTAACACAATACATATGCATTAAGCAATTAAATTTACGTGACGTGCTGTACTTAATATATACATTGCTCTATAAGGGCAGGGGTGCTACTCCTTACTTATGTGTATATGTGTGTACTCCTATGGATGCAGTGCAGCATAATATTATGTCCAATATACTGTGGCTTTATAACTGACAGGTCTGACTGTTGCAGTTAACATGATGCAAGTGAAACACAATTGGTCTTCTTGTATTGTTCCACTGTATGCATGGGTGGGCTGACAGCAACTCAGCAAATGTACTATTCACATATTTCACAGATAACACAGTGAGATGGGTCCATTTATTTTATTTATGCATGTTATCCATGTGTATGCATTACACACATTTCTCTCTTAGCTGTTGCTGTCTTATGACTGATCCACAGCATGACTGGTCCATGTTCCTGTATTCCATGTAACATTGTGTTGCCGTGGTATCACACTGGCACAATAATGATGTGTGTGGCATGTAGTAGCACATATTGTAACACATTAGTGCTAATGCTCTTTATGGGCAGTTGTCCTTCACATAATGCATAATCATTTTTCTATTACTGTATATACAGTACAGTAGATGCTTTATTTAGTATAATTACTGAATGCCTTGCTTGTCATTCTATGTTATATTGCAACATGCATGATCATATTTGCATAGATTCCCATATTTAGGCATTTGGAATAAATGTACTATAATTTAAATACATGTACATGTTTCTGAACATAGTGTGATTGAGAAAACAAATGCTCCTGTACATTGGAACTGTGTATATTCAGTTATTCCATTTTTATGTGCAGGATCATCCTTTACTCAGTCATACATGTGGACATGCCATATATATCAATAATGGTGTTTGTTATGCATGTTGTAGCATGTTGACATGACAGTATAAATGCATATGGGATAATAAAGATTATGTAATATACCTATGCATTATGCTGTTTAATTGTTGGGCATTACTGCTTTCATGTAATTTCTATAGAGACATGCTAAGAGCCATTAGATATGTTGTCTACCCATGTGATGTACATTAGCCATTTGTTTCAATGCAGCTTGGGTGGACTTCCACACCACTGTACATGATAAATATATACAGATTCAATGTATCCCTTTAGATACAGCTGTCCAACTTTATTGTGTGCCTAATTTCTTTTGCTTGCTTTTCCTTACTGATATGGACTACTGCTGTCCACCTCCATTCCCCATTTTCCCTTTGTCATATATGTTGCATACATACATGGTATACATTTAACTTCTTCTATATTGTCATCACTGTCATGTAGTTTAACTTTTAAAATAATATCTTATACAACAATTTTCCATTATACACATGCAAAGCGTACACCAGCAAAGTAATTTTTTTTCTGTTGTACTTGAGTGTTTTGACTACTAAACAGGACTTTTTTACTTCTTTCCTAGGTATGAGCTGACATTCATTATCTAGCATTATGTTTTAATTACAAGTTAGTTTTCCATGTTATTGTTGTGTGTATGTGTACTAATTTTGCTTTCTGATAGGATTATGTTAATCCGATGCACATCAGACATATATGACAGCACATCTGTGTTGCCTTTGACATGGCATATGTCTTTCACATATGTAGCCCAATTTGCATATATTTAGGTTATGCACATGAGGTTGTGTATTATATAGTTACATACTTGGTTTGCTACAACTGTGATGTGCTTGTTTGTTTGCCTTTCACAGGCAAGGTCGGAGGTTCTACTCTGTCCTCTGCTTGTCTTTTCCTGGCTGTATTTGCTCATCCATGCTGTAGCTTGGCTTACACTTCCACTCCTGAGAGACTTGATTGCATTCAATATCCACTGCATATAGCAATCATCATTTATTTAATTACAACCCACAACTACTAGCAGTCCTACAGCTTCAGGAATGACTGCCACATAGTTTACATCTCATCGCAACACTACTTAATGCATAGGTATAATTGCACCATGGTTGGTATGCATTCCTGCCCTGCTTGTCCATTTCCCTTACCCATGTTGCACAGTGACTGCCTGTGTAATTTACTTCTCCTTTATAGTTTTTCCAACCTTCATCTGGCATGTCTTGTTATATTTGTTATATGTGTATCCGTGTTGCTTTTCATTCCTCCTCATACTATTTTTTCCGTCTTTTTCATTCCTTCTCTTCTCAAAAAATACCTCTTCCCACCCCCGAAAAATATCCATTCCCCTCTGACTGTCCCTCAGAATTACTTATTTCAGCATACCTCTTGTCTTTCCCTTTTTTTCACCCTTACCCCACATCTGCTTTTCTATCTCTCTTTCCTTGGGTGAGTGGTGTGTTACCTGTGATCCTCACACAGGTCTCACACACATTGATAGCTACTGTTAGCTATGGCAAAGTGGTTGCAATTGCCCCTTGTCTTAATTTTTATGTGGAATTTTGTGGACTTCATTTAGTTCAGATTATTATCATGAATATATTTATATACATTCATGCAAGCATTTTGATGACATACGCAATTGTTTGTAAACATTTTTCACTTATGGGATAGATTGCTGTAGATTTGCCTTCCTTCATTGCATTTATGTTATTTACATTGAGACTGTATAATTTCCATTGATGGAAATGAATAATGCACAGCTATGTTTATGAAGCATCTTTTCTGGGTATATACAGATTTGATGTGATTGCTTGAGAGTACATAGACCTTGCTGGATATATTTGTTTTGTCTTAAGTTATTCCTTGTACATGAAGGTATATTATCATATTACTTGTTTATCTGCAACTTTTGTGTGGAACACAGCAAAATGTCCCATGGAATATGGAACATTCCTTATTCTAAAAATATGAAAGAAATAGAAGGGGGAGTACAGATGACAGAGTTTTCAGATCATAGAGCAGTATCAGCTGGAACAGGGGAAGACAGCAAAACAATTACAGAGGGAAAGGGATAAAGATACTAACTACAGTGATCAACAAGGAGGAAGAAATGATAAGTGCTAAAGAAATGTTAAGGAAAATGATATGTCAATGGGACAATTTTATAAAAATTGAAGAGTGCTTGGTAATGTATAAGTAGAAGTACAAAAATTAGAAATGGGAAGAAGATATGGAGGTGGAAGGGAATTTTGTAAAAAAATGTATGAAAATAGGGAGCTTAATGGACAAGAATAAAAAGTGAAAAAATATCTGAAAAAATAAAAAGTTTTTAGAAAATAATATAACAAAATAAATTGAGAAGGTAATAAATGAAAGTAAGAATGAATCAGTGCAGGGATTAGTTGGTATAAACTATGAGTATTGCAATGAAATGTATAAAAATGAAAGCAAATTTTTTTTTTAAATATTACAATGAATGGATTAAAGGAGGTATAATGGAATACATATTTGGGTGGGTGATAACATTTATATGGAAAAATGATGAAAGAAAAAATTAAAAATAAACTGGAAGCCTATAACACTGGGGAATACTACCTAGAAAATATTTATGAAAATACTACAAAAAAGGATTTAGAAAATTTGGATGAGTTAGGAGGAGAGGGGATCTATAGTATAAAAGGAAATTAGGTGAAGGATTTATTAATTATAGTGGAAGAAGTAGTAGAGATGATACTAAATGAAAAGAAAGAAGTAAGACTGATATTATGTGATATAGCTAAAGCCTTGTATAAAATGGGCTATGAAGCAGTGTGGTGGATTTTAGAGGCATATGGCACAAGATAAAAAATATTAATGTAATAAAAATTTTTACCAAAGTTCATAGGTACAGGTTATGACTAATGGAAAAAAACAAGCATTAAGAAAGGAATGAAACAGGGATGCCAAATGAGTTTCTACTTATTTGTATTAGCAATGAATGGAGAAGTACACAAATGTGTGTATGAAATAGGCAAGACGGAAGATGAAATTAAATGTTATATTAAGCATAAGTATCACATATGCAGATTATGTCTAATTAAAAAGAATAATGGATTAGTAGGTGAGGGTATAATAATGATCCAAAAGCTGTTAAAAAGCTGGTCTGCATAAAGAAAATGTGTAAAGTATTTAGAGAGATAAAAAAAAATAAATAGAATATATTTCACAAGAAATAAAGTTTTGGGGAGTTTCATTTGGAGAGTGTAAAAGAGTAATACATGAATTGAGAGAGATACTGCAAGAAATAAAATGGCTGCAATTATGTTATGACATATAGATTTCTTTCCTCATTCTCATGAGATTTTAAGGGGTACCATTACAGCAATATAGTATATGCAGTTGAAAAGTGTCCTAAGCAACCCACTTTTTTAAGTAACTTATTCCATTTTGAGTTAAACATTGATCTGTTTTTCTGAAGGTCAAGTTGCAAGTAACAGAAATGTCACACTTGAGTCACAGTAGGTCAAGGTAAGTGTGTCATATACATATCCTAAAGACAGGCTAAGTCATTGTGGAAGACATTTTGAAGCGGGACTGCCATGAGAGCTGGAAGGTTTATTGGTCTGAAGTTGTGCCCTACTTGATGCAGATGATCCTGCAGCTACTGATCCGATAGTGCTGTAGGAACATGACAGGGACCTCGAATGAAAGGTTCTGCTAGATGTAGATGAATGCTGACATGGCCTGCATGAAATCTCTTATGCTTGTTCCCTCCCCAGCTAATTACAGTACTTTCTTAAGAAGCACTTGCAGTCTCATGTGATCTGTTCCCATGTGTCTGGAGAGTACCATGGCCTCTTCCCCTTCCAAGACTTGACTTCTGCTTGAGTCTGGTAAGACTTAACTAGTGTACAAATGGAGGAGGCCATGGATTCCCAGTGTACCACCTCATTTTGCATCAGTGTCATGATGCACTTGTCCCTACTCTGTGCCATTTCCAAGTAGTGCTGAAAATCTTCACTCATACCCTAGGAGACACTGACCATTTCTATCTGACTCTCTGTGGCAGTACTCTGAGCCCTAACAATGTCATGTCACATTTGCCACTTGGCAGCCAATGCTTTACATGTTTCTTTGGGGTAGCTGTGAGAAATTCATGTGCCTGGCTCCTTTTTGTAAAGGTGTCACCTTGGACACTGTTACCTCTGAATGCCTGCTATCATCATGAAAGTGTTCATCTGGGTTTGATAATAATGTGGTGGATGTGCATGGGTTCTCCTCCTGGAAGACATCAGCAGCAGAATGGCTATTTGAAGATGATAATAGTTATATTTATGAGGCAGCCTGTAGAAAGTGTCATGCAGTCCCTAAGGTTAATGGCAAGATCACACACCCCACAACATGTTAGTAACTCTGTGTTCCATTTGAACTTATATTTCATCAAGTTTTCATTCATCAGGAAACATAACTCAGAAGTACTAAAAAGAGAAAGACATACTTTTAAACGAGGTAAGACACTCTGAACTCCCTAAGTGCTAGCTTGGCCTTCCATACCACCTTCTTTAGAAATTTATATAAGCTCAATGCTCATATAAGAGTAGGAAAAAAATGCAGTGCACACTGGTTCTATCCAACATATACCGAATGTTTCTTTAACTATAATTAATACAAAATAAAATGTCACTCATTGAAACTACACTCACCAGAATACAGGGGAATTTACATTGGCATACATCCTTCATGTAAATGAGTAATCTTCAGAGGTTATTATATAGTTATATGTCACTTATATTAAATGTAGATAATTAAAATGTTTAATTCAAAAGATTTATTACATTTAAAGATAATTATCATTATATTTTTATCTCCATCTTCCACTTTTACTAAAAAATGGATTATTGCTCTTGTTTTTAATACAGATCAGCAATATATTTAATCATTGTTATTACATATAGTAGTTAATAAAGAGCAGATATTTATCAGTGATTACATTAATATATGCAATAGGGATCAGTACATCTATTATACAAATGTACAGGATAATTAAGTTACTTATTTTTTTTTCATTAAGTCAGCAAATGCACTTGTTTATGAGGTTGCATCTGAGCTAGGTGTCTGAATGTTTTCTTTTAGATGCAGAAGAGAGATGAAAGGTGTAGTTTGGAAAAGCTAGAAAGTTTCCTAGTTAGACTAAGGAATGTTTTAGATTTGATGGTAAGAGGAATAGTCATCTGTTAGTATTTATTTCCATTTCTATATATCTTGATCAGGTTCTAGATAATAGAATACATATATCTCTTCATAAATGTTTTATTTATTTAATAAATCCAAATGATTAGTGGCATATTTTCCTTAATTTGAACCTAATAAGTTGTCATACTACTGATATTCTGAAACAAATGCTCCTAGTTATGACAAACAATTTATATTTCATTTACATAATTAAACTAATGAATTGAATGGTTAATGAAAAGAAGAAGTCTGTGAGGATTTTGAAATATTAAAATACCAAATGTTATCTTTTCAAGAAACATTCATATTAGAGGGAGTATGAATAAAATAAAATAATATAGCCTGAATTTGGAAATCAGTCTTCACACAGAGTCTCACTCTTTGGGAAAAAATTCATTAATACCATAAATTTTGAAAAATTATGTTGATAATAATAGAATTGAGTAATGTATATTGGACTGGCAAATTGTTGCAAAAGTTGCTAAAATGCATAAAATAAAAGGTGAAATAACATAAAAGCTCATGTAGTTTTACAATGGGATTTCAACTGTATTATGAAAAAAAGACATTCAGCTGTAGGGCGGGAACTAAGGATAGTGGCATCTGCAAATAATTAAGGCTGCAGAGACAATTTGAATTTAAAAATATAAACTGAGCTCATAGATGATGACTTGGTTATTTTATATCCATTATTCACATGTTTTGGAACACAACCAAACCCAACAGACTTTATATTTCTTCCTTTTCTTAAATTTACTTGGTTTAAGATTATACCTCCATCCTAGATCATAATAATTTATTTTTCTAATTTAAAATTAATAAGATGTGATTTTCGCGGCATGCTTCATCGTAATTAATTAAATAAAATAATTAAAATGTTAGTTAATTAATTGATTATATATGTTTTCAGTTAGTGCTAAAACTAACGTAAATCAGATTATTTTACAATATGGAATTAATGTTGCCCAGTATTATCATAGAGTTTGGGAACTTTTTAAACATGGTGACTTTAAAACATGATAATGTCTGAGCAGCTTTTTGTGCTTATGGGGCATATACTTCCCAGATATTAGCTATGAAATATTTGTATCCATGTCACAGCTATAATTATTTTTTTCTATATTTCACAAAGTTTAGAAGTGTTTAATTTTATAAAAGGCAGATAAATAAATAAATAAATAAATAAATAAATAAATAAATAAATAAATAGAGTTGGTGGACTCTAAGAACAAAGTTCTTACTTTAGATAATTTAGATGTAGACAATAACCAGTCCATTAGTTTTGTCCTAGTTATTTAGAACTCTCCAGAAATATATTTTCAAATGACTTTCACTGATATTATAACTGATATTATAAAAGCTGTGTGATAATTCTAAAATGTATGCTAAAAATGGGATCTTGCATATCACAAGAAATAATAGTTATTAAAGGGACTAAATATGGTTTCTCATTGTCCTAATTACTTTTTGCTTTGGCTATTGCGACATTAGCACTTTACACTAAAGAAAACAATGAAATCAATGGTAAAGAATTTTAGAAGGGTTTAGAAATGATCTGTTCTTCTTCTGACTTATTATTAATGATCATCAATAATATGCTATCAAAAATTAGTTAATCTCAAACCTAACATTCAATAATGATAAAACTAAAACATTTTAGTTAATCAAAAGGCGGTATATGAGTTAGTTAATACATATAGTCATAACTGGCATTATAAACAAATATATATTTGAAATATTATGAAATCCAATTTGTACACCACTACTGAAGCCAACTATAATGTAATTATTTTGAAATTTTGGAGTGGAATTACATGATTGCCCAAAATATCTTTCATTTTTGAAGACAAATATCCTATCAGAATAGTCAAGATAAATTACATTTTTCAGAAAACTGTTGTCTAATTTATTATATGGCATGTAAAATTTTACTACAACATTCAAAAACATACCAATAAAAATAAAAATTGTTGCTTTCGTTTCCCTCCAGTTATTTTCCCAGTGAATCAAGCTATATGAACATCATTCTTTTAAGTTTTATCGGCACAAATACATTATTAAAACAATGGACACTTACAATATTTCACATTAATAATACATAGAGATACATGCATACGAAAATAGCACTCCATACATATTGGAGAGGTAGCCATCCAATGATTCATTGCACATTCCCCTTTGTTTGAATTACATTTTTCAGAATCATAGTTGTAAAATTGCAGAGGTTAAAAGTTGTCATTATTTTGGAAAATTTATATACAGAAAATCATGTATAAAGCAGTCTTTAGTCCTTCCAAGATTAATAAAAGGCTAATATGAGGTAATCTTCTTCTTTTTTTCTTTCGGCTGCTCCCATTAGGGGTCACCACAGCGGATCAACTGTTTCCATTTCTTCCTGTCCTCTGCATCTTGCTCTGTCACACCAACCACCTGCATGTCCTCTCTCACCACATCCATAAACCTTATCTTAGGCCTTCCTCTTTTCCTGTTACCTGGCAGCTTCATCCTTAGCATCCTTTCCCCAATATACCCAGCATCCCTCCTCAGCACATATCCAAACCAACGCAATCTTTCCTCTCTGGCTTTGTCTAATATGAGGTAATATGATTTCTAAATGTAATAAATTTTGAAAGCAGATTTGAAATGTATATCTTTAGCTATGATTAACTAAAACTTTTTTGCAAGACTTTCAAATATGTCCACTCCATCTTAACTGACATATATAAACTTACAGAATGTTGTTTTTGCATTTTGTCAAATGCATTTATTACACATACCATTGTACATTTTTTTTTTATTAAGAGTGGCATGATAAAAATAAAAGTAAAAAACAAAAAACAAGCAAACAAAAAACAAAGTAGGCAATTGGTGAAAATGTGAACTTCCTCTTCATTCTTTCTTTCTAATTTAGTTGCTTTTTCTTTCTGAAATTTTAGGTTTGTTATCACATGTTTAAGATAAAGAAGTTAACAATGTTAAAAATAGATTAAATCCAAATAAAACAGACAGCCAGGCACAGCACAACACAGCACAACAAAATTACCTGGTTAAACACACAATAAAACTTGCAAAAGTCCCAGGTAAGTAAACAGGTGTAATGTTTCAAAAACAAATAAAAAAACAGAAATAAGCACTTTCACGGCCTCTTTCCAGTAGCCACTTCATCAGATCTAACCTGTAACATACAAACTATCATTTAAAAAGAAAGATGCACTGTTACATTATCAAGGCATGTAACTTCAGTATAGGTCTTAAGGGGACAACTTCATTTAAACCAATCCCTTTATCAGCTTGCATTTCTAAAATCCATTTTGTTTCTATACATGCAACCTTGGCTCAAAGTCACCACCCCTGTTATTACAGTTAAACAATTCTAATACCATAAATTTAAACTGATGACAAGTACCACATGTTTATATAAAGCTCTCTTGTCATCCTGTTTTCTTATACTATAAAAGTACTCACATATCTAGTCCTTTGGGCATCTGATTTACTCACATATTCACTATTACAGAGCACACAGAATACAAGATAGACAAGATTACTGCTTTTGCAGTCTGCATAGAAATGGAAAATATAAGTGCATCTTGTGGTGGGGTGTGTGTATGCATCACCATTACATATATATATATATTTGCAAAAGTTACATATCCTGCAGGCATATGTGTCTTTCTTTTCTGATATATTCTTCTTAATAAGGGGTTTGTAACACAGAATCTCTTTTAAAGACCTATTGTTCTTAAAACAGAAATGTGATGTATCACCCAGTATGTTCATATACCTCATATTGGATGTTAAGATATGTCAGTTCTTCTTTACCATTTCATACACCGTACCGACATCCCATGAGTAAGTAATACTCATTCTAAAGTTATTTTCATGTGTATTATTTAATCTAGTGGATGTTACATTTTCAGTTTGTGCAGAAAAATAGGGTCTAGCCTTATCACCCCTGTGATGAACAACATCATCACAGAGAGAATTAACCTCAGTCTCATTATACCCCTTGTCAAAAAATCATTTTTTAAGACTCTCAAAGGATTCTTTCATAGTGCCATCATTTACATTTAACGTGCATACCCAGGAAACTGTCCCTTTAGGACATGCATGCTATTTTGATGCAATACATTGTTCTTATATTCCTTCTTATAAGGTTTGTGCTCAATGCATTATCTTTCAGAAATACACTTACTAAAAAATCAACACATTTCAGATATAGATGGTATAAACTTCAAAAAATCTGTTGTATGATTCAGATACGATATAAATTCTTTTAACATTTCATTTGAACCATACCAAACCAAAAAATATCATCCATAACATGTGCATACAAAAATACATACTTCAAAAAGAAATTACTTCTATCAAAGATGTAAAGATGTTCCAAATACACCAAAACCATGTTGTCATTGCTGTTCGCACACAGGGTACCCATTGCTATACCAACCCTTTGAAGGAAATACTGGTCATTAAAAATAAAAACATTAATTTCCAGTATAATATTTAGTAATGCACATAAAAAACATATCCTGTCTTTACCATATGTTGAATGTTTAGACAAAAAGAGTGTCACATACTCAACACCTATATCATTAAGGATTATGTAAACAATAAGGTACCATCTAAAGCCACCAAAGTACATGTTTTCAGTGTGTGTTCAAACTAGTGCAACTATATAAAAGAAGAAACAAAAAGCACCAAACCAACATGAGATACCATGACTCAATAATCAAGAAACATGTAGGCAGGGCTAATAAAAGCTACTGACACTGTGAATGATTTTTAGTTCTTTCATTTGATTTAATATTACAAACTTCATCAGAAATAATGCTCAACCTTACAAACACATATTTAAATGCACACAATAAATTGGTCAACCAATCACATAATAGAATCAATAAATAAATGAATTATTAAGAATCATTAAAGAAATATGAGTATATTATCAAAAGCAATATAAAAAAATGTATGTATATAAAAATCGAAGAATCAAAAATAACATCTGCCTTTTAAAAGACATTTAATACTCAATGTCCTGTTTAACCCTGGAACCCTTTCTGCATTTAGAAATACTTGCCACCTAAGTTCTTTGATTTCTAAAGCAGTATTAAAATCTGTCACAAAGGGTGTTAGGTCCACAAAATCCAGGACAAAGAAAATAAATTTCTTAAAATATTTACATTCATTTGCATGCTTGCGTAAAGCATTATTAAAATTGTTTTCCTTAATAGCCAAGTGATGCTCATAAATTCTTTATAAAGAGTCCTGGTGGTTTTCACCATGTAAAAACTGTTGCAGCTTGTGCAGGAAGCCAAGTAGACTATTCCTACACTTGTACAATTAAATCTACCCTTACTATATACTGTTGTCATAACATGTGCAAAATAAATATTTTTGGAAGACTCTACAAACCTGCATTGTTTACAACTATGTAATGGATATGTCCCTGACAGCTATATAACCTATTGAGAAAGTGTTTGGCATCCCTTAAGATACTGTCTACCATATCAAGAACAGGGTGTAACATTTTTAAATATATATAGACAGTATCTCTGTGGCCCACCCCTGTCCAGACACAAATAAGGTCTGGTAACAAACCGATCTGTCTTGGGACATCTTCAGGTGGGGGTTAGATAGAAATAGTAGTGGGAATTAAGAGGGTAGGGGAAGTAGGTTAGGGTGGATGAAAAGGTTAATAGTAGATAGATGGTAATAGTATGTGGGTGGTTTATTCATATGTACTATTTTTTTTATCCTCCTGCTCCTTGCTGGCTAGTTTAGGTAGGTAAACTATAGGTTATGATAAGCTTAGTGGTGTGGAGAGGGAGTGTAGCCTTATTAGGATTCCTTAGGTTACCCTTAATTACAATGCTGAATAGTGGTTCCATGGGTCCATCAGCCCCAGTGTTGGATCAGGTAGTGTTTTGTGGGATTAATGTTGTTAGTGGAATAGACTGTGTTTAGGGAGAGGTGGTCGATGAATTTTATGTTGAAAGAAAGGCATCAGTGGGGCAGTTGTTGTTGAAGTTGATGTTTTACTCTTTTCTTTGGTGGTTTAGGGTTGTGCTTCATCTCTGGTGATGGCTTGTGGTCTATTTCTGTGGGTGTCACAGTGCTGAATGCTCATTATGTTATGTTTTTTGTCTATCACTGGGTCTTTTCACATGCTGTGTTGAATGCTCATTCGGTTATGTTTGCAGCATTGTGGTATTTTCTGTTACCGCCTGCTGTTTGGGTTCATTTGCTGCTTATTCTAATGTTGTGTCATATGTGGCTTACAACTATCAGTGGGTCTTTTCACAGGCTGTGGAGCACCCGTGCTCAGTGGGTCATGCGCATTCCTGTAAAGGGGGGGTGGGGACTATTACAGCCAGAAGGCGGAGTTACCCTGATTGGCAGGTGCTATGCATGCGTGTGAAGCCTTATCAGCCGTGAAGGTGGGAGGTTGAGAATGCCCTACATATATCAAAACTCTGTAGAATTTTGTCTCATAATTTTAGTCCAGTTTTCATACCATTATTTTTTTCTGGCAAATTAATGGCACCTCAGTAATGACTGAAGCTAGAAAATAATGACAGACGTATTTTACACTACATACCCTTCAGAAAAGTCATGCTAAGGAAAAAATCTTTGATTGTATCAATTTTCTAAATCTGTGCAAGCAGTACTTACAATTGCCCCTCCTTTGGACCTTTTTCCCACTTTATTCATGGATTTCATTCTCTAAAAGATTGAGAGGTATGCCCTCATGGTCTCGGCACCTTTGGGAGTGGGTTCTCACATGCTACAGCGCAAGTTTTTTCTAAATAAGAATGAATTCTTCATACAGGCCCAAAATAATACCACCGTAGAGGTAGTCTCACATACAAAACACCTTGGCGTAATTATACATGAAAACCTCACTTTCAATCTGCACATACAAAACAATATAAAAAAACACACCAAAAACTTAGAATGCTGTACAGATACAAACAATGCCTCAACCACTCTACTAAAAACATACTGGCGTCTACCTTCCTACTACCCTCTCTTTTACATGGGGCACCTCTCCTTACCAACATTCAGTTGACTACTAAATCCAAACTTGAGATGTGTTACAATAAGATTGCTAAGTTTGCAAACAATGCAAAATACTCTTCCCATAACTGTTTATCACTACATGCTCGAAACATGCTTGAAATTCCTGTTTACTTCTATTACCTGCAGCTAGTCATTGCACTCAGATTCATCTTCAAGCCAGCAGACTGCCCAGCTCTGTCCTCTCTACTCCCCCACTACCAACCAAACCGGCATGTCAGATCCGAACACCAGCTACACCTCAATGTAGAAAACCAAACGTATCTGCTGGCCAAATGTTTTACTCCTTTACTATGGCCAAACTGTGGAACTCTCTCCCATCATCAATAAACACCACTAGCAATCCAATCACCTTTAAAATATCCATGAAACAACATCTCTCCTCCTTATGGCAATGTACATGTACCAAAACTTTATCTCTCAAAACCTGACTCCTTCCCTCAGTCTCCACTCTTTTCCCTTTAACCATGACTCTGCCTTTCTCTTTAACTATCGCTCTGCCTAAATCTCGACCTTATCCTACATCTTACTGTTTCCCTCTTTTCCACAACTTCCTGTGCCCTCACCTGTAAAATACCTACTTATCTAAATATTGTTCCTGCAGGCTTGGATTCCTGACCAATTAACTATAAGTATTCTTGCTATGCTACTACATTAACCTCCATAATAATATCATAGTTTGTTATTAAGAGTAAATATCCTGCTATATATCCATGTATGTTACTTTTATAATCCTATATTGCAGTATTGAATCTAATGTACCAATGATTTGTGTTATTGTATCCATGCATATATGTTACTTTTGTAATCCTATATTGCACTATATGTTTATTTGTTGACTCTAATGTACCAATGACTTGTGCTTTTGTTCTGCTGCTGTGACAATTGTATTGTAAAACGTTTTTGCAGAGCTTTTCTAATTGGGCTCCACTGAAAATGGGCTCATCCTGGCCCAGTGGACCTTCCCAGTAAACAAATAGAAATTAATAAATAAATAAATAAGGGCTTGATTACTAGCAGAGCATTCTTTAATGATTTGGCACTTATGTTATCCTAAACCTTACTAATATGAAGGGGGGGGATTAAAAGAAGGAGTAAGTGGTCATAACCCTCCCATTGGCAAAATAATAAGTCATGACTAGCCAGTTCATTTTCCCTGAGTGAAGTAAACACAAGGTTTATTTGAAACCATTATTATTAGATGCTTCTGAACTTCAGGGATGTTTGTTTGCACATTATCCTTTTATTTTCAACATTGACTAGGGTTAGTATTGGGATGGACATGACTCTACATGCAGGGTTACAGAAAGTCTTTTATTTAGGTGACAATCAGAAGGTTGAAGTGGGTTTGGACCAACCCACTTCAGTCGAAGTCTGGAAGCCGAACTGTGACAATATCAAACCCAACATTGTTGATGTACGAATCTGTCCCATCTCGACCCATTTTAAATTCCATTCCGATGTTTACGCCGGATTGTAGTTCTACAATGTCAGAATTTGACATTGTCAGTTTCACGGAAGTAGGCCAATGATCCCATCATTCAATGGGCTCAGGTTCAACCTTCTGATGGTAAACCCTTTTATTCAGCAGTTGAGGTTGGAGGGGAAATCAAGAAATAATGATAGGCACTTCAGTTTAGACTTTATACCCTTCAAAGGATTCAAGCCGCCATTATCTGTTGGTGGTATTTTAAGCTTATGAGAGCAAACATTTTCCTATTTTTGAGACTTTGTGCCACATGACTGGTAGTTTTGTCCACACTTCCTACTCTAGAAGGATGAGGGGTAGGAGGTACGGCCAGTGTTAGAAGCCTCTCTTGTGTATGTCGGTGAGGCGTAACTCTCAACTGTGCAAATTTTTTCCTCGGATTGTGGACATTTTATAATTGCCGAATTTTGGCAATGGTTGGTATGTCATTAAAAAGGGAAGTTGAACATAAAGATTGGCATTTCAGATGCATGCTTCACATCTTGCAGAAATCCATGGTGTCAGGGAGCTAGGTTTGTAAAACCAATATGTTCAAATTGTCTTATTTGTGGGTGATGGTCCCACTTGTAGTTATTGTTCTCATTTCTTATTGTTGGAACTGGGTATTGCTTTAGTTTAGGTACTGCACTTTATAGGATTTGGTACCTTTTAACCTCTAAAATGGTGTGTGTATTTACAGGTGTGTGCTTTTTTTTTTTTTTTCTGTGAACTGTTGCCATGAGGTATGCTGCTATGGTGGATATTCCGGATGCTAGTCATGTGCAATGAGATCAGAGATGTTAGTCTCAACAGGTGGTGAATGCTGTGGCAATGGGGGTTTTGGGTGCTGGAGCACTACACATTGAGGTCACAGATGGTGAAAGCACAGAGTTTGTATCAGCTGGTTGTCCAAAGGAAGTTGTATCCCCAGGTGATGCGTGTTGCTGAAAGGAGTATTGGCTGCTGGGGTAGCACATTGTGAGGTCACAGGTAGTGATACATTTTTATGTGCTCATACGTTTCTGCAGTATGGGATTAGTGTGGGGACAGGTAAGGATGAGATGTTTCAAGGGTGTGGTGAAGCAGATGTTAGGTTTAATTATGCGGGGTTTGGGATACTATACAGGTAGGGAGGAGTTGTAACAGCTGAGATGGGTTAGGACTTTGGGATTTGGCTGAGTAATTACCTAATCAAGACCTGAGGGTGGGGAGGGGGGAGTCTTTTGACCCTTTCACCTACCACTTTAGTTAGAGGGAAGGTTTGGAATAGGGAAGTATGTTGACAATTTGAATTAATTGATTGAATTAATTGTGGTTGGTGTTCAACGGCTGATGGATGCAGGAAATGCAAGCTGTGAAGCCATTGGAGGTTTTAGTGGACTTGTTGTTAAAGACAGAGGGCAGTGGGGTGTTAAGCTTCATTGAGTCTTAGGTTTTAGTGATTACACGAAGGGTTTGATTAAAGAATACGACTCTGGCATTGTCGATTTTTTTTCTCTCTCTCAATCTGAGACATCCAGTGTATTTTTGGTGGGTGATGTTTGTTTTGATATGCTTAGAGGTGACAGAGGTTGATCAGTCACTGCGTTGGGATGTGAGAGAAAAAGACATTTGATTTAGTTAATGAGGCATGATGGAAGTACATCTTGGCAGTAAGGTATGTTTGTGGGTAGCATGTAAGTTTTGCACACCTAAAATACATGTATGTATTCAGCTGGAAAGGTGACAGACGGGGAAGGCATGTTGGTTAGTTTGACTTGCAACAGCCTGAACTGTGTAGACTATCTTTTTACATGGATGTCTGCATAGCTGGGTAAGGGAATTTTGGGGGGGTAGAGAAAAGGGGTGTCCTTTCATGGGTTGAAAAGAAGACTTGGGGATGGCTTTGCCCATTAGGTATGGGTAATAGATGGGGTTCTTTTAAGGATTTTCTATTGAATCAAAGGGAGACTGGTTAATTTGTAGGAATCTTCATCTCTTATAGTGGAAGGAAGTGATTGTGAAGATTTGGAGAAGGAATGGGGTGAGTGGACAGGCCATTGGTTTTGTGTGATATTCTTTCCCTTGGGCTGCTAGGAGGTGTTACATTACATGCATGAAATTTAATAGTAGGTATGGTTTGATGGAGCATTGTAAATGTGGGTATTTTGGGGGAAATATGTGGGGAACTGGGTATTCCCATTGGCTAGGTAAAAGTTAAAAGGCTTAAGAAAAGTCATTGTTTTGAGATTCCTAGCAGATGTAGGCCATGGTTTGTTTCTTTATCAGATGTGAAGGTAACTCATTGACAGCAAGGCTTCGGGGGGGGGGGGGGGATTCAAGGACAAACAGCGGATTAAGGATGTTGAGCTTTTTAGGTCCCTGAACTTTGTATGTCGGACACTTTACTTGGGTCAGTTGGGAGTAGATTAATAAACTGGTGCATGTTTTAGCATTGTGGCGTCTTTTGGACCAGTTTAGCAGTATGGCCCCTTGGCAGATGGCTTGGGTTGTTAATGGGGATTGGTATTTTTTCACAAATGTGGTAGGATGTATTTTGTTGGGGGCATACTTTGCAAGAGGTAGGTTAGTGGCTTGCTGGTTGGCAAGAGGGAAGGTTGATTGCAGTAGGGATGTTGAATATTTGGAGCTTCATTTTAGTTGGACATGTAGGTTTACTGGCAGATGTTGTTGGGGGAAAAGAGTTCATTTTCATCTGGTTAATATGGCAGTGGTATAGGTTGTTCATGTGGTTAGATGAGGTGTGTCAGGTTGGGTTAAAAGATTTAGATACTTGCTGCAGGAGGTTTGAGCAATTTTTATAAGCATATTGTAGGGCATTGTTAGATTTGTGTTACAGCTGCTTAGGGGAAGTAGTTTTGGTGGGAAGGACTGAGTTAATTATTTTAGGCTTAGGATCACAGTAACACAGTTCAGTTGGTCAAGGAGGATCTAGCTACGATATTAGTATAGTTGTACAAGTGGCTTGTCTATGTGAATTTATTAAATCTTGGATGGTGGTTCATATGCTGGAAGGGTGACGGTAGGTTTAATAGGGTGAAGACTGATAGGTAATGGCTATTGATGTGAGGTTTTTTTCTGAGGGTTGGAGTTGCTAAATGGAGGTTCATAGGGTCATAATCTATGGCATTTTGCATTATGGATGTATTGAAGTCATTTATTAAGAGGGTGGTTTGTTGGTCAGCAAATCCTATGTTACTCATCACTTATTTTACCGTATAATGGATAGTGAGTCGGATGGCAGGATCACTATTGTATTAATCTTTTGAAAGGAAATTCCATGTTGGTCATTATCCATTGAGCAGCAAATTGTGGTTGACCTTGCTTTGTTTTGGTTGCTATTGGGATTTTAGAGTTCTGGTGGTACAGTCGGCAGATAATGGCCTAGGGATCATTATGAAGCCACTGATGGTAGTAGGATAACTGAGGATTTATTTAAATGACAGCAGTTATACAAGGTTATGGGTATTACTTTGGCATTGGAGGGGGATCATCTGTTTAATATTCAGCAGCTTAGTTAATTGTCTGCTTTTGGTATTATATTACATGGTTTGCGGAGCTTGATAACAGGGATCCAGTTTGGTTATAGTGGATGGAGTACACCGAATGAAGTTTGGCTTCATTTCCCTTTAATGTGTGGTTAGGTTTGTTTTGGAGGGTTTTGCTAGAAGTTTATTATGAAGGAGGGGGAACAGCCTGGTCAGGCTGATGGACAGAGAAGAGGGGCAGGCTTGCCCTCTTCTGTCCCCTGCTAGTGTTGGATGTTCATTTCAATGACTTGGGAAAGGAAAGTGAGCAGTCGAACACTGCTTGATAAGTAAAATAAGTGAGCAGAGGTAAGGACACTGCTTATTTGGTTGGATGTTTAATTCAATAAGTGGTAATGAAGTGAGTGATGAGACGCCGCTTCATAAATGAAATAAGTGAGCAGAGGCTGGGATGCTGCTTGTTTGGTTAGATGCTTAATTCAACAAGTGGTAAATGAAGTGAGAAATAGGATGCTGCTTCATAAGTAAGGGCACTACTTATTTGGTCAGGTTGAGCAAGGCATGCTGCTCTAGTTAACAGTTACATGGATGTTTATGCTGTGATTAATATCAACTATACCATGTTTATGTTGTGATTCATAAATAATTTTGGTTAATGAGGTTATGTTTATGGAAGTTTAATAAAGGTCTTCAAACATCATTCAGTGTGATGTGTGTTTATTGAAGGTAACTGGGACAATAGGTCTTAGAGGTAGATCTGTTAAAGATTTGTGCACTTTAGGCAGATGGGGGTGGGCCATAGAGCCACTGTCTACATATACTGAATGTTACACAATGTTCTTGGTATGGTAGACACTATCTTAAGGGATACTAAGCGCTTTCTCAATAGATTATATAATTGGTCTAGTCTGAACACACACTGAATACATGTAATTTGGTGACTTTAGATGTTACCTCATTGTTTACGGTAATCCCTAATGATATAGGAGTTGAGTATGTGAGACTCTTTTTGTCTAAAAATTCAACATATAGTACAGACAGGATATATCTTTTATGTGCATTACTAAATATTATACTAGAAAATAATGTTTTTATTTTTAATGTCCAGTATTTCCTTCAAAAGGTTGGTGTAGCAATGGGCACCATGTTTACAAACAGTTCACCAACATGATGCTGGCATATTGGGAACATCTTTAGATCTTTGACAGAAGTAATTATTTTTGAAGTATGCATCTTTTATGCATGCTTTGTGGATGATATTTTTTGGTTTGGTCTGGTTAAAAGGAAATGTTACAAGAATTTATATTGTATCTGAACCATACAACAGATTTTTTGAACTTTGTACCATCTATATCTAAAACAATCATTGATTTTTAGATGTAAACATATTTCTGAAAAATAATTCATTGAGCACAAAACTTTATAAGAAGGAATGCAAGAAGAACAATGTATTTCATCGAAATAGCATGCATCCGGAATATGTTCATTGAAATGTCCTAAATGGACAGTTTTCTGGGTATGCATGCTTAAATGTAAGTAATGGCACTATGAAAGAATCCTTTGAGAGTCTTAAAAAATGATTTTTTGACAAGGGGTATAATGAGACCGAGGTTAATACTCTCTGTGATGAAGTTGTTCATCACAGGGGTGATAAGGCTAGACCCTATTTTTCTGCACAAATTTAGAATGTAACATCCACTAGATTAAATAATACACATGAAAATAACTTTAGAATGAGTATTACTTACTAATGTGATGTTGGTACAGTGTATGAAATGGTAAAGAAGAACTGACATATCTTAACATCTAATATGAGGTATAGGAACATACTGGGCAATACATCACATTTCTTTTTTAAGAACAATAGTTATTTAAAAGAGATTCTATGTTACAAACCCCTTATTAAAAAGAAGAATATATCAGAAAGGAAAGGCACATATGCCTGCAAGACTTGTAACTTTTGTAAATATATATGTAATGGTGATGGATATATGCACCCACCACAAGACACACTTATACTTTCCATTTCTATGCAGACTACAAAAGCAATGATCTTGTCTACCTTGCATTCTGTGTGCTCTATAACAGCTGCTATGAGGGTAAAACAAATAGATGCCTGAAGTATAGTATAAGAAAACAGGATAGCAGGAATGTGTTTATATAAACATCGATTAAAATGTGGTACTTCTCATCAGTTAAATGTTTTGGTATTAGAATTGTTTAAGTGTAATAAAAGAGGTGGTGACATTAGAACCAAGGCTGAATGTATAGAAACAAAATGGATGTTAGAAATGCAAGCTGATAAAGGATGAGTTTAAATGAAGCTGTCCCCTCAAGATCTATACTGAAGTAATGTGACTTGATGAGGTAACATTGCATCGCTTTTGTAAATGTAACTTTGTGTGTTATTATTTAGATCTGATAAAGTGTCTAGTGAAAAGAGGCCTTAAAATGCTTATCTGTGTTTTTAACTTGTTTTTAAACTTATTTTTAAAGTATTAAACCTGTTTACCTTCCTGGAACTTCTGGAAGTTTCTTGTGTGTTTAACCAGGTCATTTTGTTGTGCCGTGCTGTGGCTGTCTGTTTGTTTTATTTGGATTTAAACTTTTTCGTTTGATTACCAGCCTTTACATTGCATCTGTCATTTTTCTGTCTGATTGCTATAAATAGATTTAAATGTGGTAAAATTAAATATTGGCCAGAAGTAGGTCATTTGGAGGATAACTAAAATACTGACATTCTGAGGATTTAATGAAATGTAGTTATTTATTTTATTTATTCGATGTTTCTTAACCGGGTTGGTCTGACTGGGTAAAGTCCTTTTTCAGCAGAGACCCGAGGAGAAAAGCTCCAGTATTACAATGCATAGACATTTATTAGCACAGACATTTGCAGAAGTCAACTTAAAAATGAAATAAAATAAGATAAAATATGAATTAAACAATGAACATAATAAGTTTAGTTTTTTTTTTTTTTTTTTTTTTTTTACACATTCTGTTGAAAAATGAGAAAAATACAAGTAAGTTGGAGATATTATCATCAGGGACTAACCTGGATAAATGTCTGATAATAACAAAGTAAGATCAGTTATAAGTAGATTTAGGAAGTCACCTTGTAGACAGGGAAGGAGGTGTATAGAGAAATAGCATTCGTAAAGAATATATGAGGTGAAAAGGTTTCAAGGTATATAAGGCTGATGCGGGTAAAGTGTAGCAGAGAAGCAGTAGAAGAGTATGAGGAGTAGAAGATAGGAAGAACAAAGAGCAGGAGGAGTCTGTAGAAGGTCTGATATGATATTAGGTAAGGGGGCAGCACTTATATTGGGTCCTGGTAAAGGCATGTCCATGATTTGTGGAAGCATTCTTTCATTGCTATTTTAAAGAAGTTTGTTTCAGTAATACACCTGCCATTGTGGTGTAGTTTATTCCAGGCATTTGCAATGGAATAGCTACAGAGTACTTTTCCTATATTTTTATTGGGTCTATATACTTGGAGAAGGTTCTCTTGTGAGATGCAGAGGGAGCGTTTGGGAGTATAGGGCTGTATGAGAGTGGAGGGAAGACAGGAAGAAGGTTGATGAAGAATTGAATGAGCCAATAGAAGTTGTGGTATTAGGATTGGGTGATGAAATTCCAGCCACTGCAAAATTCTTAGTGCGATGCAATGGTGGGAGTGGTGAGGTAGGTTGTATGCAAATCGAGCTATTTTGTTATAAGTAAGTTCGAGTTTAGTAAGGATATTTGATTGGAGGTGTGTAAGAATAGGGGCTGCATAGAGGAAAGTGGGGAGTAGATAAACTTGTGCAAGGGAGAGTCTGTAGGCATTTGTAAGGTATTTATTATGTCTCTAAAGCAGACCTAGTTTTTGATGGGTCTTCTTTATGCACTGCTGAGTGTGTAGGTCAAATTTGAGATGGTCATCTATTATAACACCTAAGAGTTTGGTGTGGGGTTTAGGTGAGATGGTAGAATTATTCAGGGAGGAGACAGAGAAGGATGATTTATGATGCTGAAGGGAGGTAGGGAGAAACAAGTGTTTAGTTTTCTTTGGATTTAGTAGTAGATGATGGGATGTAAGTCATCTTTCAATGGACTGAAAGGATTCCTGGGTGAGGGTATGAAGATTTGTGATGCTGTCAGAGCAGGAGATAATTTTAGAGTTGTCAGTGTATTGTATAAGGGTAGAGCGAGGACAGGAAAAGTGGATGTCATTAATAAACATCTTGAAAAGTAGGGGACCAAGGATGGAGCCTTGGTGTACCCCAGTTTAAACTGAAAGAAAGGGTGAGTAGTTTGATAGCCATCTCACAGCCTGAAATCTATTTGAGAGGTAGCTGGAGAACCATGATATAGTAGACCTTGAGAGGTTAAGAGAGGCAAGTTTGGATGAAAGTAGTCTATGGGAAACAGTATCAATAGTGTTGGATAAATCTAGAAACAGGTAAGAAATTAATTTATTGTCATCATGTGGTAAGGTGATAGAACTGATGAAGGATGTCAGAGCAGTAGCAATACTGTGCTTTAGCTGAAGGTCATGTTGTGTGGGGGTCAGGAGATTTTCTTGGAGAATATGATTAAGAAGTTGTTTGTGGATATATTTTTCAAGGATTTTAGATAAGGGAGATACAATGGAAATTGGTCTGAAGTTAGAGGGGTTGGTTTCAGTACCACCTTTATGTAATGGGATAAGAAAGAATTGTTTCCAGATATCTGGTAAAGAGCATTCCTGGATGTATCTGTCAATTAATATAGAGATAGGGAAAGCAATAGAATTAGCAGCTAGTTTTAGGAAATTAGGAGGTAAGTTGTCAACTGATGGAGAGCATGTTTTTAGTTTGGTCAGAAATTATTTAATATAGGATGTGGGGACAGGTTCAAGGGTGAAGGTGGTTGGACTGGTGGTGATTTGTGGTGAGGGGTAGGTAGCTGTATCAGTTTTGGTGTGGTTACAGATGGAGTTAATGAAGTGGGAATTTAGAGATGTGGCAGTCTCGGTGGGGGAGCTGTTTGGGCTGGGGTTAGGGGAAGATGAATTCCTGGGTGTAACAGGTTATTAACAGATTTCAATAATTTTTGGGGTTAGAGTGTGAATTGTTAAGGGGTTTATGGAAAAAAATTCTGTTTATCAATGATAACCTTTTGGGGGGTTAAATTACAGAGCTGTCTGTATGTGAGAAGGTCAGAAATGAATTTGGATTTGTTCCATTTTTTCCAGGCACTATCTTTCGTAATCATTAGGGTTTTGGTGTCTTGCATGAGCCAGGGGGCTTAATAAGCTTTAACCCTTTGTTTTCTGACAGGGGCTAGGGAGTTGAGTGCATCTAGGAAAATGTTGTTAAAGGCTAGAACAACATTCTCCAGGGTAAGATTGTGGAGGAAGGAGCAGTCTATTGAAGAGAGTAGTATGTTGAAAGTATCAGGATCAAAGTTAGAGAGTTTACAGCAGACTTTGTATAGTTGGGGTTTATGAAGTTGAGGTGAGTGTCTAAGTATGTAGGTGAGATGGTGATCACTAAGTGAGTCAGGTAAAGTAGAGGGGTTATGGTAAAGATTGGGATTAGATGTGAGGACCCAGTCAAAGGTGGAGCTATGGTTGTTGTTTTTATTTAGATGGGTGGGGTTAGAGATTAGTTGGGTGAAGCCAAAGAGGTTTATAGAGGAATTTGGGCTTTCAGTAGTAAAGGCATTTTAATCAATGTTCACATCTCCCAAGACAACAGTCTTATAGATGATGTTAAGGGAGATCCAGGAGAGAACAAGATCTGAGATAGGGATGTTATTACCTGGGGGAATATAGATGGCAGCAATGGCTAACCTTTTGTGAATGTTTAAATGACAGTTGGCTATGAGGATTTCAGCAGGGAGGAAGTCTGGGGGAGTGCTTGTGAGTGGGTGAATGGTGAGCTGGTTGGAATAAATGATAGCTACACCTCTACTTTTCTTTTTAATGTGATAATTTCTTAAGATATTGTAACCAGGAGGAGGAATTTCATTATCTGTTGTATGGGTCTTGAACCAGGTTTATGAGAGACAAAGGATATCAGGGGTATGTGAAGATGCCCAGGCATGGAAAGGGGAGATTTTATTCATGATACTTTGAATGTTCATAGAAAGTATAGTTAGGTTCTTAGTAGAGGTAGATGTAGGAGTATGGGATGTTTTAGGTGTGCAGTTGTGTAGTTGTGAGGGGTAGGCTGGATGAGAAGAGCAGTTGTTGGAACCAGGGTTTGGATGTATATCTCTGGATAGTAGGACACTAACTAATAATTTTCTGAAATAATTGATGAGGTTGTACTGGGGATGATGTCTTGTTTTGGTTATAATAGATTAATGGTTATAAGGGGTGGTTATAAGAGTTGAGGTAGGGAGATGGAAGAGCTTAAGTTTAAGTAATGAGGAAGTAGAATACCTAAAGAGAGATGGTGCTATAAGGAAGGAGTGAGTGAGAGAGTGGTTGGTTAGGGTAGAGGTACAGGTGGATGAGGAGAGTTTAAGGGGGAGAGTTCCTATATGAGCAGTTGCTATGGTAGCCAGAAAGAGAATGGGTGTGATTAGTATACAGAGAAGGATGATATTAATATTAACTGTTCTGCCAGTAGACATTATGCATGTAGTAGAGATTAGTTAAGGGTTATTAAATTAGATATTTATAATGCTAGAGTGTTGAGGGAAGTAATGGGTAATAGAAAGGAATGTGATTGGTAGACAGTTGTAGGAAGGAAATAGTTGGTGATTGGAGAGAGGTAGGGGAAATTGATGTGTGGGAGGGGGTGTGGTCATGGAGATGAGAGTATAAATCTATTGAAAGAGGGGGTGGGTGGGAATGGGGTAGGGTAGGGGAGCATCATGAGCCCAAGCAGAAAGAGCCCAAGCATAGTGAGGGCGAATGGAGCAGGTTGCAGCACGATGAGCACGGCCAGAATTAGCAGAACAGAAACAATCAGCTGCTGCAATAGGGAAAAAATCAGGCCAGTGCTGTAGCACAGAATTTCAGACCAGGAAAGTAAGACCTTCTATTGGTCTTGTCTTTAACCCCTATGAACTAGTATACTAAACAACCATTACCTCTATAATGTAGGTACAGGATATATCTGTAAGGTTTTGCCAAAAGGAATCCTAAGTAGGGGGAAAAACAGAAAAAACTTCCTACATAGAGATCCCAAGAACTACAAAATTGTTAGACTGGTAAGTTATTGAAAAACAAAGGGTGGGCTCTAGTATCCAACAACAGTGCACAATGGAGAGCCATGTGAGATAAAGAAACCATGTTATTGTTGCAAATTCTTGTAACAAAACATACACTGTTAACTAAGGTATGAATTGGACAGCAGGGGCAGTCACAGAGTCTTGAAGAGACTCTTGACCTGTCAAGGGTTTTACTTGGTCCTGGGAAATAAAACGTACATTCAACAACA
This sequence comes from Protopterus annectens, assembly GCF_019279795.1. Classification (NCBI taxonomy): domain Eukaryota; kingdom Metazoa; phylum Chordata; order Ceratodontiformes; family Protopteridae; genus Protopterus; species Protopterus annectens. The sequence goes on from NC_056728.1 coordinate 1,289,445,420, forward strand.
CAGAGGGGAACTGAAAAAGGATAAAATAGAAATCAATGAATAACCAGGAAATAGAATGTAAAGGGAGCAAATGGGGGAGCTAAGTGAAAGAACATAAGTAGAATAGCGAGTGAGAGGGGGGAGTGTAGGATAGTCATGAAGTGAGAAGAGAGCAGTGAGAAGTGAGAAACAGAAGAGCAAAACAGCAAAGCAGATAAGCACAGGGTAGACTATATTCAAATGAAAACCACTAAACTAGTACTTTGAATATGCAGTAGGAATATCCTAAGAATAATACAAAGAATACAGGGAAAATATCATTCATTAGCACTCATGTGTTTCATCTACAACCAATGAACAATCCCTTTATGGCAATTAGAGTACACTGTAAAAAGTAGCAATTTAGAATCTTCAATAGTGGGTCTAGCTAATTATATGCAATACAATCACTTTTAACTCATATGCAGTATATAGGCAACAAATCAGCAATCTAGGCAAAGCAATGTCAGCTGTATTACTCATGCACACTTTAACACAACTCACTAGGCTGTGATCAAGAATGGGCGGTTGTGTGAGACTAAAGCAAGATGGCAGACATGCACTCAGGTAATGAGATAACGCTCTTTTGGGAGTATTAGGTCTGCATGCACTTGATGTACATTAACAGCACCCCATGCACAGCAACGTATATCCCAGTATCTTTAATGATGGAGATAGGAGTCTTTCTTTTAAGAAAAGAATTTGGACCAATATATATGGTGCGCAAGATTAAGTTACCTTTTAAACAGATTATTAAAATCAAAAGTGTGTAAACACTAAAATCCACTTGGAGCACAAGGAAGACTAAGCTATGTTTAGATAAACAATTTTAAACTAAACAAATGTTAATTCAGTACAAACTCACAGGATAGTTGGAGCAAGCACCGTGTCGGGATGCCAGGAGCAGTGGTGGGTGCCTAGTACATTTTGAAATGGCACAGAGGGTTAACAGACAAATAAATAACCTCCGTTCCCATGATATAAGGGGGGAGGGGATTACCAATACTGCAGCATGATGAATGCAGCCAGAACGAGCAGAAAAGAAACAATCAGCTGCTGCAGTGTGAAAAAAAGCAGGAACTATGTTATAAATGAGTCATAGTTGAAAAACAGAGAGATATTAATTGAATATGAAAACATTTTAATGTGATTTTTTTCTGAAAGTAGACATATTTTTCATATGGTATATATACTTTATATATATATATATATATATACTTTATATATTATTGTTTCTCTTCATTATCACTTCTTTCCCTTAAGAATTTTCTTTTTCAAACTTTGCCATTCATTCATTGTTAGGATGTTACGATTTTTGGTAGATGTATTTATTTAGTTTTAAGACCCACAAATGTATTACATTAAATAATTGGTTTTCTTATTATATTCTCATTCAAAATTCAGTAAAGCATCAGTAAGTTAATATTGTCAGCAATAACAGCAAGAAACATTAATTCCATACTGCAAATTAGATATTAGAGATCCAGTTCAGAAAAATTTCCTCAAGGTATACACCTCATGGTAACTCTTTCTGATTCAGGGACAACTTTCCCTGATGCTGCAGCATGAAGATATGCAACACCACAGTAGACTGTCTCTGTGGCCATGCTAAATGCTAATGAGGCAGTTCAGGGGAGAGGTATACACTAGTCACAAAGTCTCCTTGGAATGGCCTGCAGTATGAAATTTATGCAGCCGAGTGCTGTGTAAATTAGCCTGGTCTGGTCACACTTGGTAATTAATACAATACAAAGACTATGTTCCTTCATTATATTAGTGGCAAGTGATGATATGTTTAAGGTTTAGTTAGTGTTAGAGTGTGTGTGTGTGTGTGTGTGTGTGTGTGTGTGTGTGTGTGTGTGTGTGTGTGTGTGTGTGTGTGTGTGTGTGTGTGTGTGCAAATGTAAGTATATGTGAGGTAGGTCTGTATATGTATTACTGAATGGATGAGTGTGTCTGTGAGTACAGTTGAGTGGGGAGGGATGACAAATATGAGTGTGTGTGTGTGTGTGTGTGTGTGTGTGTGTGTGTGTGTGTGTGTGTGTGTGTGTGTGTGTGTGTGTGTGTGTGTGTGTGTGTGTGTGTGTGTGTGTGTGCGTGCATGCGAAGGTAAGTATATGTGAGTTAGGTGTGTATGTGTATGCGTATGTATGTGTATTACTGAATGGATGAGTGCGTCTGTGAGTACAGTTGAGTGGAGAGCGGTGACAAATATGAGTGTCTGTGTGTGTGTGTGTGTGTGTGTGTGTGTGTGTGTGTGTGTGTGTGTGTGTGTGTGTGTGTGTATTTGGGTGTGCTTGGGTGGCTGTCATACTTCACAAACCCATAGACTAATGAGGAAGGCCTGCAACATTGGGTAAGTGAAATGAAAGTTGACAGGGATAATTTTATGTGGATCGCAGAACACTAACCACCAAGGACTACTCTAACTATGTGGGTCCAGGGGAACACTGGACAGCAGAGATTACTCTAACTACATGGGTTATATGGAGCACTGCACCCCAGGGGTTACAATAACTATGTGGGTCAGGGAACTTTAGATTTTTATTTATTTTATTTATTTTATTTTACATTTGTTGACCGGGCTAGTCCAACTGGATAATTTCCATTTTCAGTGGAGGCCCAGGGAGAAAAGCTCCAAGATTAAAACAAGGTTATAAAAATTTAAACATTTACAATAATTACCTGTGTTACAGACATTGAGCAACAATGCTTACATCTTAGTCTAGGTCAGGTAATAAAAAGACATAGTACTATCCACATATTGAGAGAGACAGTAATTCTTTACAGTACAATTATGTGAGGATGGGATATTACATATTTTAAACTGTATATACATAGTTTTTTTTTTTTTAGCAGTACAGTCATTGGGTCCTTTGATATCCCAGAGAAAGATTGCAATTTAGAATTCTGGGAATATGATAGTGGAAAGAAAAAAGAAGATTAGTCTGGATTTGTACAGGAACAGAGCCAAAAGTTGTTCAGATGTAAAAGAAGTTGTTTTTTGAAAAGATGAAAGGAGGCTAGAGAGGTGATGTGTGAGGGGAGGTTATTCCATATTTTGCCTACTGAGTTGGAGAAAAGGCAGTTACCTGCTGAATTTGTAATTCTAGTTGTGTTGACCTGTAGCTTTTCGGCGCAGCTGTTTCAAGTTATTATAGGGGATCAGGAGGTTATTAAGAGCAGGTGTCTTTAATGGTTGATATAGAATGTTATGTGTTATTAAGAGTTGTTGATATATAAGCTTGTTAGGAAGTTCTAACCAGTGCAGGTGTTTTAAGTTAAGACAGTGGTGAGTTTTATACTGGGATGCTGTGGCAAAGCGAGCTATATTGTGGTAGGATGTAGTCAGTTTCCTTAGGTTGCTTTTAGAGAGATTAGTGTAAATAGAAGAAGCATACATTAGTGTAGAGATAAGATGTGATTGTGCTAAGGTGGTCCGTGCTTCTGGTGTAAGGAAGGGTTTAATTCTGTACAGTGAACCAATCTTTTTATTAACTGCTTTTATGGTGTTATTGATGTGGTAATCATAGTTAAGATTATTATCAATAGTAACACCTAGCAGTTTGGTAGTAGAATCAGGGGAGATGACGGAGTTGTCACTTGCAGTAACAGTGAAGTTGAGAAGATTTGTGGGTAGGTGTGAATAGTAACAGTTTTGTTTTCTTGGGGTTCAGGAGAAGACATCTTTTTGAGAACCACTGTTCGACTATTGAAAAGGTAGATTGTGTCAGTGACTGGAGTTCGGATTGAGTGGAAGCTGTGCATATAATGGTAGAATCATCTGCATATTGTATGCAGGTTGTGTTTTGGATAGATGATTGGAGATCATTAATAAAAATGGAGAATAGGAGTGGGCCTAGGATAGATCCTTGAGGTACTCCTAAAGAGATAGGCAGTAGAGTAGATAGAGAATTTTTCCAGAGTACTGCTTGTTGTCGGTTTTCAAGATAGGATGAGAACCAGGATAAGGAAGAGGAAACCAATTCAAGGGATTTTAATATGTGTAGAAGAAGTGTGTGGTTGACCATGTCGAAGGCTTTTGACAGGTCTAGGAAAAGAGCAGATGTTAGTTTGTTGTTGTTGCGGTTAGAGTTGATGGTGTTGGTAAATGAAAGTAGTGCAGTGGTAGTACTATGTGAAGGTCTAAATCCATGCTGAGTGTGAGCTAGTAGGTTGTTATGAAGGAGATGGTTAAGTAGTTGTTTGTGTATACATTTTTCCATGATTTTGGCTAGAGGAGATAATAGTGCTATAGGGCGATAGTTAGGGAGGTCAGTGGATTTACCTCCTTTGTGTAAGGGTAATAGATACCATCGATTACTCTAACTACATGGATTGGGGAAAAATGTAGACATGAGGGATTACTCCAGTTATATGGGTGAGAGGAACACTGTACATCATGGATACCTTCTCATGCCATAATGATATTTACACATATGGGGGTCAGTGAACAACAGGAATACATTCTCATACCATAGTGGCACTTGCACATAAAGGTGATGGAGAAAAGCACTAGGCACTAGTGAGAACACTGGGGATGTGAGTCTGAGAGAACACTAGACCTTGCGGATGCTTTATATATTATGCCTTAAAAGCTATTGATTAAAACATTAAAAAAAATGTTGGGGAGAAACATTGAACCCCAGACATAATATAAATAGCATGCCATAAAAGCACTAAAGGAGATTCCAACCATGCCCCCCCAAGAGGGTATTATACTTCTGCACCACCACTACATACGAGGAATTTGTTGAGTGAGAAATCCAGAAAAAACGTCAAGAAAAAGGTAGGGTGGAAGGATTCAAATCTTATATATTTCCAGTGTAAACCTCAGCAGTAGTCTGTTGTGCTAACTGAAAAACTGGTGAAGGGGGGGCATCTTTAAAATATTGCTGCAAAAGTTTGTGATATGTGAGAAGGAGGAACAGGGAGCACTAAGAATACCTTTCAAGTTCGTACAGCAAGACATCAAGACATAGACAAAATTAATAGTTGAACAAAATCTGGGAGAGATTTTAATTATGCCTTCCACAAATTTATAAAGTTGTTAGTCTAACATATTTTTCATTACCATTGATGTACTGAATGATATGAAGTGTGACACTTTAATATTTAGCAGTAATAACTGATTGAAATCATCCATGATTTATATGGGCAATAAAAAGTAGACATTGGGGATGCTCGCACAGCACAGGGACAGATATGGGGCATGTGGTGTGTTTTTTAATGCACATATTGTGTATAAGAATGTGACTGGAGCATCCCTATGCTACCATATTTTGTCTACCACTATCGTTAACTACTGCAAGAAGTGCTGATCTGCAAACAGTTAACAATTCAGAAATTAGTCTGTAATGAGTTTTTTCCTCATTGTGACTAATGTGTCTCTAAAATGCAAAATACCGTATTACAAAAACAGGGCCCTTTTACCCCAGCCCTAAGACAAGTGATGGGGTTCTTTCTGAATCACAGAGTGGCTTCTTTTTAGATCACTTTGTATAAGATTTTCTTTTTGACTTGGTCTGGTTTAGTAGAACTGCACATTCCTGCACATAACAATTGAACTATTGAAACATTAAAATCACAAGAGTACATTTTGGAGAGGTAGCCTTCAAAGGATTTATTACCCTTCACCTCTGTGTTTGAATTGTTTATTTCAGAAGCATAATTTTGAAATGGCACAGGTACAAATGAGAGATACACCTTAGTATCAATAACGAAAAGGCAATTAAAGGTTAACAAAATCAAGTTCAGAGTAAATTAATTCATAAGCAAGTGGCAGAGCATGGTGACAAATATTTGACACAAAGTCTATATTGTGAATTTCAGATCCTTGTAATTTAACAAACCTTAATGTGTGGAGAATGTAGAAAATACATTGCGTTGCACAGAAGGAGAAATAGTACAGTGCTTCAGGGAATGTGTTGAACAGTCTTCAGGGTATAATGCACTTTATATAGGGAGAACTGCAAGGATGGTAAAGTTTCACACTTATGAGAATCTTTATGCAAGGAGAATGTAATGAAATGAATGCATTAACCAGACAAAAAGCAAATGTATATATATATATATATATATATATATATATATATATATATATATATATATATATATATATATATATATATATATATATATATATATATATATATATATATAAAATATGTGAGTGTGTGTGTGTGTGTGTGTGTGTGTGTGTGTGTGTGTGTGTGTGTGTGTGTGTGTGTATAGACTAACTCTGAGATTGCACTACTGTGGAGAAAAGGCCAAATCCAGTTGACCCAGAGGACTGAATGTTTTGCTGGTTTGATCTTTTTCGCTTGATATTTTAAGCTGCTACCTTTATGGTGCACGAGCGCACACACACACACACACACACACACACACACACACACACACACACACACACACATGCACATATCTATCTATAGCTATTTCTATATTTATATGTATACTTCTATATATATATATATATATATATATATATATATATATATATATATATATATATATATATATATATATATATATATATATATATATATATATATATATGGTTCAGCTTTATAACATCATCTGACATAATGTCAATCTTAACAGCGAGACAAAAACATCTAAAGTTTAGAACGGCGAATTCCCAGAACAGTGGATTTTGCCTCCAAGAAACTAACCACTGGGCCACCACTGACAAAAAAAAATTGAAAGAAATTAAACCCACCAAAGTGGGGGGCTTCACCCCCATGCCCCCTGTACTTAAATATTCACCTCTGAGATCACACTACAGAGGAGAAAAGGGAAAAGATCATCAGTGGTGGCTAAGTGGTTAGTTTCCCTGTGACAAAATTCGCCGCTCCGAGAATTCACTGTTCTAAAGTTTAGATGTTTTTGTCTCGCTGTTAAGCAAGTCAACACTATGGACAAATAATGTTATAAAGAGGAGCCATATATATATATATATATATATATATATATATATATATATATATATATATATATATATATATATATATATATATATATATATATATATATATATATATATATATATATATGTGTGTGTGTGTGTGTGTGTGTGTGTATCTATATATATATTTATATGTATATATATATATATATATATATATATATATATATATATATATATATATATATATATTATATATATATTATATCTATATATTATTTATAAACGGTTTCATTAGGAACCCTGACAGTCTACTATCTTGGTACACCACTTTTTCATTGCTTTAATGGCTTTAATCACTTCTTCTGATAAATTTCCCCACAGATTTACATAATAATATTATTTTATCACATTATTATACCACAACCCTCAATTTGTTATCAATATTTATTTTCCATGTTAGTCCCCAGGATTCAATAAAGTCCATGTAGGGTCTGTGTAGAACCTACATGGAATGTATCCATGCTCATGGGTGTGGTTCCTTCTAGCCAGCCTGTCATTCATATTAATTATGGTGCATGCCTAAGGAAGGTCACAGAAACACAGATATTGAATTCCTGTAAGACGCATGGTGCAGCCACATACCTCACAGCCCATCCATTCTAGCCAAAAGGTTTACAAGATATTTTATGTCAATAAATTGCAATTTCATTTTTTTTATATTTCTATGCTTATTTGAGCTGTGCTATGCTTAGTTTTGTGCAAATATAGATCAGGCATCCACTAGACATCTAAAAATAGAAACCAGATGCATTCATTGGTAATAATTCTTAATTTTTACTTTTTTTATTATTATTTATTTACTTTTTTGCATCTGCTAGTTTGCGCGATGTGGCACGTTGCTTAGCTAATCATAGTGTGGAGCACTTAAGCAGCAGACATCCCCTAGACATCTAAAAATAGAAAAAAAACACAATAATCCAAAACAATGTACCAAGGTGGGAACCAGCAGAGCAACAATGAGTAGTCCAAAAGCTTTATTGTTAAAACCAACGTTAAGTGCTTTCTTCCCTCATTTTGGGGGCTTCCTCAGAACCCAGTTTCTTTAGAAGTCCTCACTGTTGTTGTGCTGGTGTTCATCTAAAAATAGAAACCAGATGCATTCAATATTATTATTTTTTTTTTACATCTGCTTGTTTGCATGATGAGGCACGTTGCTTAGCTAGGCATAGTGAGGCATACTTAAGCAATACACATCTTCTAGACAGCTAAAAATAGAAACTGGATGTATTCTTCAACTTTTGTCAGTCTGCTGTGCTTAGCAATGCACAAACCTGTACACTTACAGGCACCTTCCCAGTATATCTGCAGATATTCCAGTTCCCTTCACTATCCCAGAGACTAGATAGTTTGATTCATGACCTCCAGTTTAGTAGGTCCAGGGTTCAATTCCTGGGTAGTAATGCATTTTACATATAGTGCTGTGAAACTGCATCAGGTGACTGAAACATCGGTTGACTTTAAATTACATGATTGTTACATTTAGAAATGTTTAGAAAAGCTGTGAGCTGCTAAGCTTTACTTAAACATGGATTTGTTTGTTAGAGCCATGCTAAGCAATGCAGAGCTTTTTTGAAAGTTACAATATGATGTTCTAGGGCAGGAATGCAGGCTATATATTGGCTAATAAGTGGGAATATCACATCATTCCTTGGAGTTGGACAGCAATTGTGTTTTTGGGAGCAAAAGTGGGGTGTATAGAAGTCCAAACTTTTTATTGGACTCCTGGTAGAGAAATATGGACCCTGACTGCTGCAGGGTGAGTACAAGGCTCAGAGTGCAAGTCTGAGCCTGGGAACATTTGGCCAGGGACCTAACTAGTGCTACTGGAATCTCCTGCACTTGTGAGCAGTGGCATCACCACTATGACAACCTGAAACTTAGGTAGAGGGGAACATTGGACACATGGGTCCAAGATACTAGAGGTGGGCACACCCCACAGATATGTAAGTATGTTTTCCACTAATTTATAAATATACAAGCTGAATGTGTTCAAAATTGGTATGCATAATTGTTTGCTTCTCTTATCACAGCTGCAGAAGAGAGGGCTCTAATGTGCAGTCCCATGCTGGGCATTTGGCCAGGACGAGGCAAGCATGCGGTAACTAAAAAAAGTATTAAAGTAATAACTTAATGGTAAAATCAATATAGATTTTGCAGTATTAACAGTCAGGTATCAGACATCTGGGACATCCTACATCTTATTCATGTGGCAGTACATATCTAAAATGGAAAAGCAAGTAAGCATGCAGTACTATATAGTATAGCTTCCAGACATCAGTTAATGTTGGGGTCTACCCAGATTGAGTCACTATTCTGGTCTGTTTGTTGTCTAAAATATGCTGTAGGTTGCACTCAATAAATGAGCAGGGTATATGGCTAAGTTAACAGAAGTTCTAGACAGCTATCTGTGGTCTAAATGCCAGAGTTGAAGCAACATTAATCAATACATTTTAAAAGGTGATGGTGCTTTGATAAGTAATGTTTACAAGTAAATTGTTCATTATTCCTGTATTCACTGCATGTGTGTTCTTATCCAACACCAGTCAAGTGTTACATATGAACTACTAAATAATGCACCATCAAATGTCAGAAATAAATACAGTGCAATACCCATATTAAGGGTCACTCTTCCTTTACTCACTGTTTATGTGCTCTACTCTTACACCAGTTAACTGTTATATGTGAATGAATATATAATGCATCAAGAAACATCAGACGTAAATGTAGTACGATACCCAGATTAAGGTTCAAGCCTGTGTTCTGCTCATTTTGTCTGAAATATGCTGTAGACTCTACTCAGTAAATCAACATAGTATATGGGTAAGTTAGCAGAAGTCCTGGACAGCTATCCATGTGTCTAAATGCCAGATTTAAAGCAACATTATCAATAAAGTTTAAAAGGAGATGGTGCATTCATAAGTAATGTTTTCAAATAAAGTGTCCGTTATTCATGTATTCACTCCATGTGTGTTCTTATCCGACACCAGTCAACTGTTACATATGAACTACTAAATAATGCACCATCAAATGTCAGAAACAAATGCAGTGCAATACCCAGATTAAGGGTCAAGTTTGTGTTCTGATTATTTTTTTCTGAAATATGCTGCAGATAGCACTCACTGAATAAACAGGGTATACGGGTAAGTTAACAGAAGTCCTAGACAGCCATACATGTGTGTAAATGCCAGATATGAAGCAACATTAAGCAACAAAAGTGTAAATGGAGATGTTACTTTGATAATTCTTCTTCTTTCGGCTGCTCCCATTTCTTCCTGTCCTCTGCATCTTGCTCTGTCACACCATTCACCTGCATGTCCTCTCTCACCACATCCATAAACCTGATCTTAGGCCTTCCTCTTTTCCTGTTACCTGGCAGCTTCATCCTTAGCATCTTTTTCCCAATATACTCTGCATCCCTCCTCAGCACATGTCCAAACCAATGTAATCTTGCCTCTCTGGCTTTGTCTCCAAACCTTCCAACCTTGTGCTGACCCTCTAATATACTTATTCCTAATCCTGTCCACCCATGTCACACCCAGTGCAAATCTTAACATCTTTAACTCTGCCACGTCCAGCTCTGACTCCTGACTTTTTGTCAATGCCACTGTCTCCAACCCATATAACATAGCTGGTCTCACTACCCTCTTGTAGGCCTTCCCTTTCACTCTTACTGGTACTCGTCTGTCACAAATCACTCCTGACACTCTTCTCCACCCACTCCATCCTGCCTGTACTCTCTTCTTCACCTCTCTTCCACACTCACCATTACTCTGAACTGTTGATCCCAAGTATTTAAACTCATCCACCTTTGCCACCTCTACTCCCTGCATTCTCACCATTCCTCTATCCTTCCTCTCATTCACACACATATATTCTGTCTTAGTCCTGCTGACCTTCATTCCTCTTCTCTCTAGAGCATATCTCCACCTCTCCAGGGTCTTCTCCACCTGTTCCCTACTCTCACTACAGATCACAGTGTCATCTGCAAACACCATAGTCCATGGGGACTCCTGTCTGATCTCGTCTGTCAACCTGTCCATCACCATTGCAAATAAGAAAGGGCTTAGAGCTGATCCTTGATGTAATCCCACCTCCACCTTAAATGCATCTGTCACTCTCACTGCAGACCTCACCGCTGTCACACTACCCTCTTACATATCCTGCACTACTCTTACATACTTCTCTGACACTCCCGACTTCCTCATAAAATACCACAACTCCTCTCTAAGCACCCTGTCATATGCTTTCTCTAAGTCCACAAAGACACAATCCAACTCCTTCTGACCTTCTCTGTACTTCTTCATCAACACTCTCAGAGCAAACATCGCTGCTTTGATAATTAATGGTTTCAAATAGTGTTCACTATTCCTGTGTTCACTACATGTGTGTTGTTATCCGATACCAATCACCTGTTGCATGTGAATGAATAAGTAATGCACCAACAAATGTCAGAAATAAATGTAGTGCAATACCCACATTAACTCATTACATCTGAGTGACGCCTCCAGGTGCATCTGCAGTTAACTCCTGCAGACGCATCTAGGCATCGAATATTGTTTGTTCATATTTGTATCAATAATTCAAAAAACATGCTATGTACAAGGTTTTAAAAGATTTCATCTTAAAGCTCACACAATGGCAAACTCAACAGCTTTAATATTTGACCTATGCCTAGTGCAGGTAAATAGATATTAACTCTTTTTTATTATATTAATTAATATAGATATAATTTTCACATTTTTCTAAATATGTTAACAACCAACCAACAGACAGAACTCTTTAGCCTCATATGAAAGCTCTCAGTTACATGAATAAAATGCTGCTGACAGTATGTGTGTAACTTGAGAGGTTGCTGGAATATTGTAAGTTGTTTACAGAATATTACACATGTAATAGTTACTCCCCCGGATTCAGCAAGCCCTGCATGGTGCGCAAGAATAGTGCAGGAGCTCCTGGAGGCAATATGGCCACTGTGCGATCCAGGAATAAGCTCCAGGGACATGCACGAGCACTCCTGCACTATTCCTGCACGGACACAGATCTGGTATGCAAATTACCCCATTTGCAGGTGAAAACCATGCAAATGAGGTGAATTTGTGATCCAGGAAGCTGTCAGCCGGCCGTGCAGGACTAGTGTAGTGTGCAGAAATGTACTTGGTTAGTAACCGAGTACATTTCTGCAAACTACAAAACAGAGCCTTGACAGCTCCAAAGAAAGGGTGTACAGTATGTGTAAAGCATGCCAATGACCAAATATATGGCCATTGGCATGGAAAACAGTTGGCAAAAAAAATAAATAAATAACTTTTATTTTTTAGCCAATTTCGGCTGTTTGTGTATGCTAGTGGCACACAAATGGGATCTGGCTGAAAATAAAACAAAAAACCCTGAAATAAGCATTCCAACCAAGATCACTATTTTGCCATTATACTGGGTTTATATCACAACATCGAATGATGAATACATCGAATAAGAAAACATCGAACTGACTTCATCAAACATCACAACATCGAAATGGGGAAAAAAAAAAAAAAAAATGTGTGGAGTGTGGATGACAAACAAATTGCTCCATGCGGGGGGGAAAGACCCCCTGCAGCCCCCACACCCCCTGCCACTTAAACATACCACTTTAGAGATCGCAGTTCAGTGCACTACAGTGCGGAAACAGAAGATTTCCATTTCCTACACTGTAGCAAGATCTCGGAGTTGATATATTTAAGTAGCGGGGGTGTGGGGGGTGCAGGGGAGCTTGCCCCCCCAGCCTACACCCTTAATCTTGCATGAAGCCATTGGGAACTGCCATTAACATCATTTCAATGTTTTCAGTCTTCGATGAAATCTATTCGATGTTTTCACATTCGAAGTATTCATCATTCGATGTTGTGATATAAACCCTTTATACTCAATGGCAGGCAAAAGACAACATGGCCAGTGAATAGTGGTTGCTAAAGGGGAAGGCTCAGTATGGGACCTGTAACTATGCATTAGCAGGCAATCCTATGCAAATGAGGGGAATGATACTGAATCCCAGATTTCCCCTCAATGCTAACCAGCACCCAAACGTGTAAGTGCAGGAATAGCATGGTTCAAGCCTAAGAGTTAGCTGACATCATGGGATGGGGTGTCAGGCATACTGTAAGCTTATTGGAGCTCTGTGGCTCAGGTTTGCCCGTAACTTAGCAGAGCAAAGCAAGGGTGTGTGTCTTTGGCTGTCTAGCACTCTTTACATTGCCTAAGCGGGTGTGCATGCCATGCACCGTGTTTTAAAGGAAAAAAACAAAGTAAACCAGGAAATAGCAGCTCTGTGCACATTTGAGCACTGCATTTGCACGGCGTGCCCCCATGCTTAAACAAGAAAGCAATGGGAAGGGAAAACAGCAGTAGGAAGGTAATCAAGGAGAAGCAGCATAGCTGGCAGGTAAAATGTATCAGAATCAGCCAATTACACAGGCAGCAGCCCAGCCCAGCTCAGAACACTACCATAAACTATACAAGCACCTTTCCCTCTGTTTTTTCCTACATACTCTACACCACCGGTGTATACAAGTGGGGAAATTTTAACAAACAAAAGCAACAAAATGATAGGGACTGCAGCAGCTATCATACATCAACATGTGGAAGAGACTGAGGGTGGTGAGGATGAGAATGCTGTCGACCAACCCACAGTGAGGAAACGGAGAAGAGTGTACAGACCCAGGATAACCTACCAGGGGCTACATGAGCTGGAGATAGTGGAGCACTATACGGTGGACACGGACCTCCTACCGCAAATTGTTGAGCTGTGCTGGCCATGCCTGACACACAGAACTAACAGAGGGGAACCCATCCCAGTGGATACCAAGTTATGTGTAGGCCTAAGAATACTAGCCACAGGTATCTTCCAAAGGCCAACTTGGGATATCATGAGGATCTGGGTTCCTTTCAGCATTTTGAATGTTGAAAATGCCAAATTTAATTTAATTGAACTGAAATGTTCAAAATATCAGAAGTGTGATCTGATGGAACATCGATTTCTTTCCCAGGGAAATAAATCAGTGGGCCATCATTGGAGTTTGCTATTTCCTCCACTGTGGTGCGGTCTTGGAGTTGGTATATTTAAGTAGAGGGTGTGGGGGGCACAGCCCCCCACTTTGGGGGTGTGGGTGTGAAGCCCCCCACTTCTGTCAGTGTTTAAAGTACTGAATTTTTTTTTTTTTTTGCACGGAACACCGATTTCTTTCCCTGGGAAAGAAATTGATGTTCCGTCAGTTCGCTCTTCTGAGATTTCAAACATTTCAGTTAGATTAAATTGCATTCGGCATTTTCGGCATTCAATATGCTAATATAGACCCGGAGATCTCACAGGCATCAGCATCGAGGGTACTCCACCAGTTCCTGGATGCCATGTCAGCACATGCCGGTGAGCATGTATATTTCCCCAACACATATGACTCGTTGGCCAGAAATATGCATCTCTTCCACCAAATAGCAGAATACCCTGAGGTAGTGGGTGCTATAGACTGCACCCACATGCACATCAAAGCACCATCCAGTGAGCAGGGTAAGGTCTACATCAACTGCAAGGGCTACCCCTCCATCAACTTCCAGGTCATGTGTGATGCCCAGGGCATTATAATGAATGCGTGTGCTGGCTGCCCTGTAAGTTATCATGAGTCCCACATCTGGCATCTGATGCAGGTGTGCCAGAGATTTGCCAATGGGGACATCCCTTATGGTCACCTAGTGGGGGATGCTGTTTACGCACTGGAGTGGTGGCTGATGACACCCATCAGAAATGCACACGCACCTGAACAAGAACTCCATAATGAGGCACACGCACAGACCAGAATCATAATAGAGCATGTGTTTGGGATGCCCAAGTCATGGTTCTGGTGCCTAGACACATCCGGTGGAGCCTTGCAGTACTCACCAGCTACATGTACCCAAACTGTCATCGTATGTGCCATGCTACACAATATGATCCTGCAGAAACAGCTGCAGCAGGAACAGCACAGGGCAGGGCCACACAGCCCCCCACCATTGCCAAGCCCTACACAGGCACAGAGTGACTCAGAGGAGGAACAAACTGAGCCTGCCCCAGTAGGCAGAAGGAGGTGTGCCCAGTATGCCCTGGCCTTGGCAAAGAGGCAATGCATAGCACATACACTGACACAGTAGGGACCCAGGAAACGGCACCTCTCTCTGACTCGCACATACAGTAAAAGAGATGCCAAACATGACACTACCTGTGCTTGACCATGTATAGGCAGTGTACTATGTGCATCTGACATAGGCAGCCCTCCAGCACCATCTTCAATACTGTCACAGCCACATGGTAAGTCACTCTTTCTACCAATTGTCTAATGGAGTAGTATGTGTTGTTACTTGTATCTATGGTATAGTTGTGGCAATGCAAGGGAATCAGGTGGCTAAATGGGATGCCAGCAGATAGTAGACATCTATAGTGGCAGCATGAGATCTGTAACAAATACTGGTGTCACCATAGTAGACAGTACTAGACAAGGTGACAAAACCCACTGCAGGAAATGTGCTGGGCCACATGTGTGTCCATATGACACACACATGCCAGTCAGGGAGGCTCACATATGCAACAACAGTCTCAGCCAGCAGGATAGATTTAGACAAACACAAACAAAGGCTGTGCTAAGGCCTCTGATTGATGGCAATGGGTAACACCCCCCTCACCCCAGGCCTACACAGACAGACTACAACAGGTCAGGCAGTGGGATGTTAGTTCTGAAGGGTAAGAAGTCAGAAACTGAAATGTAGGTCAGTCAAACCTAAGACCTGTCGTACACTGATATGCTTCTAGTCAGCATGATAAGTTAGAATACAGAATGAAATGGAGTACCCAAAATACCAGTACAGTCATAGCAAATGTGTACAAGTGTCAGATGTGCCCCCCAATCCTATGTAGAAATGTTGTAACAGTCAGATGTGCCCCCCAATCCTATGTAGACATGTAGTAACAGTCAGGTGTGCCCCCCAATCCTATGTAGAAATGCAGTAACAATCAGGTGTGCCCCCCAATCCTATGTAGACACATAGTAACAGTCAGATGTGCCCCCCAATCCTATGTAGAAATGTAGTAACAGTCAGGTGTGCCCCCCAATCCTATGTAGACACATAGCAACACACAGGTGTGCCCCCCAATCCTATGTAGAAATGTAGTAGCATGTATGTGTAGGTATAATAACAGTGGAGCACAGATTACCTGAGCTGGCCAAGGTAGCAGGATAGATTGTAGCATGTATACAATATGCAGGTTTGCATGTGTTAGGTTGGTGTGTGTTGTATATTGTGTGAGAGTGGTCAGTATGTATGCATGGTGAGGTTTTCCTGGTGGCCATTGCCCAGTACTGCTGATGACAGGACCATGTTCTCGCAACTGCAGTGCCAAACACAATGCTTCCCAGTATATCACATTCCAGCAGTAAGTCATTGGAAATGTTTATATGTGATATGTGTCACCATCTGAAAGATGGACATGGCATGACTGTTGGCCCAGATATACAAGCAGTACACAGGGAGAAGTACCCCAGACAGACAGTGTATAATATGTAACTGTCAAATGGACACACCCTTGGAATTGTACATACAGGTTTGCAGCACATTATCTGGGCTTGTAGTAGGGAATACCGATGCCATCTGGCCAAACACTGGCAGACCACAAAGGTCATAGGAATGATGTATTGAGAAACAGCTGATGTCCCTGCACAAGCCAGGATAAGTAGAATGCCCCATGCATATCTGTGAGTCAGATGCAAGTAGTGTCCATAGCACACATGCACCCAGCTCACCCAACCACCACCCACAGGTACAGCTCCAGTCTTATCACTGCTGTTGGGAATAAGTATAATATGACTCACACCTATGTATGGCAATAGTGAAAGAATGTAGCATGCAGAGCAGGAGTCCCCATGCAGGTGTATCCCTAGCTGTAAGCAGCACCCTGCCAGCATCCACACCACTGGATCAATACTGACAGAAGGCATTGGCATAAACACCTTGCACACCTACTTTGCCACCCCAGGGGAATATAGTGTATTGCAGTCTGGGACTGTAGGACTGACAGAATGCAACAGCCTGCTACAGCTGGCCTGCATCACTACCAAATAGCCTACAGTCCTCTGCCAAAGGCCTGTGTCTCACCCATACTGCCAATGTATGTTATGTCATGGACTCCCAAATAACAACATAACACAGTCCACAGAACCCAAATGCAAGGCCATGTGAACAAATCAGAGTAACATGTCCACCATGTCCTATTGTATGAACTGTGGACCAACACCAGATTACTGCTGTGATGAGGTGATAACTATATGGAAAACCTCAGAGAATGTTTCCATAATTTATGGCAGAGGATAGAATAATAGAGGGAGGGGGTGGGAGCATGAGCGGCATGGGGTGCGTGAAGTGTGAAACTCAGCTGTGTGCAAATACTATCCCTGGCTGCAAACACAAGAATGGGTAGCTACAAACCTGCTCATAAACCACAATGTGTAGGTGTAATGTCCAGAATTATGACCCCTGCCTCTGGGTAACTTGTGTGAATCTGTACAACTGTGAGGTATCACCACAGCATGATATGGCCATACTGACATGTCGATGGATGTACAAGCATTGGATCCTCTGCCTCCACTGTACCAATGTGCTGAACCATTTACACAGACCCAGCAGCAACTGTCTAAAGCTCCCCCCTCCAGAATGGCATGAGAGTGCATGAACATGAAGGGTGCTGACCACAATACTGGGCATAGCTGCATTCACCCTGTGTTCCCCAGGACATCACTGCAAGCAAATATGCCTACCTGACAGTACTTGACATAAAATATCACAGTGTATAACAGCACATATGTCTGAATATCTCTGCTAACACCAGGACCATGTAGCAGATGCGGCACAGACACAATTACCTACAGTAACCCACAATATTTTGCCCATTTTGACCCCATATTTTCAACTGATCTACAGATATCCTGCAGAAACAGTTTGCTAGTTGTAGGTGTAGAACACAAAAGTCTGAACTGGAGTACAATCTACCTGGAATGGATTCACACATTCAATACAGAAGGTCATACTGGGCATGCTCCCACACAGTGAAATGAAGGCCATGTCAGACAACAAAATACTGAAAGGTCATACTGGGCATGCTCACACACTTAAAGAAATGAAGCCCATATCTGGCAACAACAGTGGACCATACATATCTGACAGTCGCAGATGTTAGTGCATACACTCCTAGGTACGCACGGGTCATGTTCTGTATATACATTGGATAGGAAAAGGCACATATATCCAAGGACAACACACTATAATAGGCCAAATGTACACATACACAGATGTGTGGAAGAGAATGACAGTGACAAAGCGCTTTCCATCATGAGGCCTGTCCCACCTAGCACACATCCAATTTACTAAAACCACATAATGTGCA
This sequence comes from Protopterus annectens, assembly GCF_019279795.1. NCBI lineage: Eukaryota > Metazoa > Chordata > Ceratodontiformes > Protopteridae > Protopterus > Protopterus annectens. Next base: position 1,289,463,845 of record NC_056728.1, read on the forward strand.
AATGTCAATCACCGTAGACATTTGCCACTGGAATCCCTCAGCATTATAGTGTCTGTGCTGCTAGTTCTAACTGTGCAACATGACTGTACAAGTCAGTAGTCATCTAGCAGTTGTATACACGTACCACGTACCTGTGGAATATAAACCTGTGTGTGCCTCTGAGTGCGGTGTGTCTGCCATTAGATGAATGGGTCATGGCCCATGCACACACACTGCCCTCTCCATTGTCCTACTATGGAAAGCCTTCTGATGCCTTCACCTTGAAATACACCTTTGGGGATGTAGTAGCCTATTATTCTCTGTGGCACGTCCTATAACTGCATAATGATGTAGTGTGATGTACAAGTTAGGTAGGAGTTCTAATCCCAGACATAGCGACTGTGTTTGTCTGTGTAAGGATCAATGTTTTTTAGGCCAGTCACACTCAAAACAATTTCAAATGCCCTACTTTGGCATGCCTGCTGATGTCATTCACTTTGAAATACACCTTTGGGCAAGGAGTAACCAGAAATCACTGTGGTGTGTCCTGTAACTGCATAATGCTGTACTGTGATATACAAGTTAGGTAAGAGTTCTATTCCCAGACATGGCAAGTGTGGATGTTTGCGTGTGTGTGTGTGTGTGTTTGTTTGTCAGCTTAGGAAGCAATGCTTTTGATGCCATTCACAGTCACTACAACCTCCAGTGCCTTCTTTGGCAAGCCTGCTGATGTCATTCACTTTGAAATACACCTTTGGGGAAATAGTAGCCCAGTAATCTCTGTGGTGCATCCTATAACTCTGTAATGCTTTAGTAGGAGTTTTATTCCCAAACATGGCAAGTGTGGATGTTTGTGTGTGTGTTTGTCTGTCTGTGTAGGAAACAATGCTTTTGAGGCCATTCACAGTCACTACAGCCTCCAGTGCCCTTCTTTGGCAAGTCTGCTGATGTCATTCACTTTGAAATACTCCTTTGGGAAGGAGAAGCCCACTAATCTCTGTGGAGCATCCTATAACTGCGTAATGCTTTAGTGTAATAAACTAGTTAGGTAGGAGTTCTATTCCCAGACATGGCAAGTTTGGATGATTGTGTGCGTCTTTGTCTGCGTAGGAAGCAATGCTTTTGAGGCCATTCACAGTCACTACAACCTCCAGTGCCCTTCTTTGGCAAGCCTGCTGATGTCATTCACTTTGAAATACACCTTTGAGGAAGGAACAGCCCAGCAATCTTCATGGCGTGTCCTATAACTGCGCAATGCTGTAGTGTGATAAACTAGTTAGGTAGGAGTTCTATTTCCAGACATGGCAAGTGTGGATGTTTGTGTGTGTGTTTGTTTGTCTGTGTAGGGAGCAATGCTTTTGAGGCTATTCACATTCATTACAACCTCCATTGCCCTTCTTTGGCAAGACTGCTTATGTCATTTACTTTGTAATACACCTTTGGGGAAGAAGTAGCCCAGTAATCTCCATGGCGCATGCTATAACTGAGTAATGCTGTAGTGTGATGTACTAGCTAGGTAGGAATTCCAATCCCAGACATGGCAACTGTGTGTGTGTGTGTGTGTGTGTGTGTGTGTGTGTGTGTGTGTGTGTGTGTGTGTGTGTGTGTGTGTGTGTGTGTGTCAATTGTATCCTGTGTGAAGGGGGCTGTGAGTGTGTAACAACTGGAGTCATTGAGGAGCGTGTTTTGCAAATTTCTTATATGGTGGGCTTATTAAATGTCACAATGTCCACCTTACAAGGATAACAGACGTCAAACAGCAGAGAGGGCTTGGTTGGCAGTCCATACCCCTAAACGTGACATGGGATCACCTCTGTGGCTCTGCTCAACAGTGGCACAGGAAAATACTTTTCTTGGGTGGCAAATGCCAGGGTACCTTTTTGGCTGGGCTTGTATAGGCCCCAGGGCCGATAGCCTAGTACCTACCTATGAACCTATGAACCTATCAAGGCATGGCGAACAATTTAGGCAACCCTTGTATTACCCAGAGAACACTCTCAATCCATATCTCATGCACAAACACACTCGGCTAGGCAACAACCACTTTGTTGGCAGTACCAGCATATTGCTCACAGATAGTGATCATGGTGTGATTGCAGTGGACTACAGAGACAATGGCATCCTGTCCCATCACAACAATAGGCACATAATTGCAAACAGTGCTCCTTCACTATGTTCCACACTGGATGCCTGCAACAACTGTAGTCCCATCAAATGCAACCCACAAAGGACATACAATGTCTTAAACACATGCCCTGTATGGACAGATGCCACTCTCATCAGGGAATACTTGTACCATGCTGTCAGTGTAGGTGCAGGGTCAACCTGGTGTCCATTGCCAGTTCCCACCACATGAGGCCAGGAATGGCACATCTGATGATAACAATCTATGTATACAACATGCTCCAGACACCCCAGGTACACTTCCACGTGTCACAGAATATGCATGTGGGATGTGCACACATCCAAGACACCATCCATGTCATGGACTATAGAACACATACATGGCAAGCATTGCACAGCATTGGCCACCCACAATAGTAACCCAGATGACTGGATGGTGAATACAATACCCACCTGAGTGGGCCAATCTAGAAACTACACCCCTGAGCCACACTGCAGACCATTGTCATGTGGCCTGATACCAAGGTATACCCTTTACCTAGCCTTGCACAGCCTTCTGGCACAGTCAACCACTACACACCTGTGAAGCAATGCACCCATGCATGTCAGTACTGGCAGTCTGTGTCTATGTGTGTGGAGTATAATGATTTTGACCCTGTTCAAACTCATTACACCTCCCATTGGCCTACTGAAGCATGCCATCTGACATCACACACCTTCACATACCCTTTGCCCATATATCATTCTGACAACCCCTGTGGTGCATGTGATACCTGTGTATTACTGTATTGTGGCAAATTAGCTAGTTAGGAGGGCTAATCCTGACCCTGCCAACTGTGTCAATGTGTGTGAGTCCCTGAGAGAGTGTGGCTTTGTCGACATTGACACCTGTTCATGTGGACAGGGACATGAACTACACTTACCTTATCCCTCCAATATCACTGTTGCTGATGTCACTCACCATCAGATATACATTTGGATAGCTCCCCAGCATGAATACTCTGAGGCACATGCCATAACTGCATAGACATGTAATAGCAATACATAGTCAGGCAGGGGTTTGAAACACCATACTGGTAAGTGTGTGACACAAACATGCTTTGCTTTTACTCCCCCACCCCATCCCTGTCTTACTTTGTCTCTGTCTGTCTTTCTCACTCCCTCTCTGGTGGATGTGGAGAAGTACACCTCCTTTGCTTAGGCAGCAGCTTGTGTTTTGTAAGTGATGCTCATAATCAGCTGATGGCCTCTGCATGAATTGCAGTCCCCACTAGCTGATTGCATGTGGAACAGCTGTTGTAACATTCCCATAGCCAATTGCATGGAAACACACTCCTATATCTAGGAACATCATGTGGATGTTGGGCCTGCTCTTCCACTGTGAGCAGGACCTCATGTCGCTGTTTGGCAAACAGCATCTCAGATGGTATTGGGATTTACCTCTAACAACATACACTGTGGAGACAGGCCAACAAACAGGAGGGAAATGTGCTAGACATGACTACAGAAGGTAAGTGTTGCTCTTCTGCATTTGGAGTGATGTTGGTTTAACAGGGTGTGTGTGTGGATATGGCTGGTCTACATGATTTAATACCTATCATGACCGTGTTATGTTTGAGGAAACTCCCACCTGTAGGGTTATCTGCAGACTGGGCAGTGTTTGGAGTCTTATGTTTCTTGTGTTACTCATGGATCACCTATCTTAGAACTGCAGAAGCATAGTCTGAGGATTGCAGTCAGTACATGGTGACAGCCACAAGAGTTATTGACTTCATATCCCACATAGGACATATGTCACAACAAACCCTGTTACAACAGTAAATGTATGAGGGTATCACAGCAACATTCCAATATTGTCCCAGTGTTTGTGGCTCCAGCCACAAGTCTGTCAACCATTGTACACATGTCATGCAGTAAGAGGTGCATATGTTCTGTACACCATTATTCATTGTCATCATACCTGATAACAAACCAGTCAGATATCAGACTGCTAGATATGTTATGTATAGTAGGGGTTATTTCTGAGGACATAACCTGGACATTATGTGGTTATGTGCACAGTAGCGGGGTCTGTGTACCTATGGCGATTGTTGACAGTATGTGTATTGTGAATACGTACCTTGGTCTGTGTACAGACTGTGGTAGATGCCATTGTTCTTGGTCCTATTCTATCTGATGTTACATGCTGCTCCAGTGTATGGTACCCTATCAGCTCACATGTTTGTAGAGCCAAACATACACATGTCCCATACCACAGACAGGCATTGGACCACACTGTGTGCCC